>NC_090800.1:93398542-93706667 GCF_036512215.1 Solanum lycopersicum
TAACATTTAAACTAAATAAATACTTAAGTGCTTTTATAACATTTTAATTTTTAGTATGGATAAAATTGTAATTCAACTTTTAACTTTTTTTTGTTCTCTCTTATAATAATACTAGTATCTGGAACGTGCGTTGCACGTTTGTCCCTTAATATTTTTATTTTAAGTTTTTCTTTATAAAGTTCAATTATATATCAAGAAATGCAAAAATTAACAATTTTAATTATGATTTAATCTCAAATGGTATGAATATGTCTATGAATAGCTAATTATTTTTTCAGATCAAACAACTTATTTATTGAAGTAGTTTACAATGATTTTTTACTCGAAAAAATAATAAACAGATGTAAGATTCTTTTTCTTTTGTGCTTATATGAATTGCATTTTTTTCCTTTTTTTAAAAAAAATATACAATAGTATTTTTTTAATGAAAATAGAAAAAATTGACGAACATTATTCTCATTTTCGAATATCTTTTGATCTTTGTTTCCATAAGATGAAAATTAATTATATGAACCAAAAGATTAATTTAAGAAATTGGGATAAATAGTTCTAATTTAAAAATAATCATTTCGTTTTCATATCAAACACTATATTGCTAAACATACTAAGATTGAGGCTTAAACCACACATACATATATAAAAAGGATAGATATACCTGAAAAAAAAGAATCTCTAGCAGAATGAGAATGAATGGAAGATGAGAGCAAGAAAACTTACTGTGTACCTATATAGAGTTTTGTAATGTAAAGAATATGAAAAGATGGAGAAAATTATATAAACATTGATCAACAATAACCAAGAAAAATATGACATGAACCGTTTTTGGATTGTAATCAAGGAGCTTATGACTATCTATCTTCAATCTGAAGTATTGAATTTAGTGTAAAGCATTAAGTGCGGTTGGAATGAGTTTAACTGCAGAAACTCAAAGGATCATTAATTAAAAAAAAAAACTGTTTTGCTATCATTATTTATTTAATTTTCAAATTTACATTTTCTAATTTAATAAAAAAGTGAAGGGCATTTTAGTAATCCAACTTTAAACTCAAAACCTTCCCACTTATAATAATACTAGTTTCTGACAACGTGCGTTGCATGTTAATTTTATCAATTATATTTCATCTATCAACAAAAATAAATATTAAGGGATTGCGCATTTGGCATTCAGCAAAAAATATGTGAAATTAATTAATATACTATAGTCTCCTTTAACTTTGTATAAGTCTTTTTTATGATCTAAATATCATTGTTAACCTTTTATAGCCATAAATGGATATTAAAAATACATACACACTTATTGATAAGATTGCCTATATTATTTTAATGAAAAACGAAAGAGTGAAATATTTATATTATTTAAGGTTCTAAAATTAAAAGATAGTACTATCAAGATTATACAAATTAAAAACAATTACATTTAAAATATAAAACTGACAGATATATAATTTAAACACTGAACTTTATACATACATCTATTTCAAAAGCTCATAATAATAGCTAAAAGATTACAACACCACAATGAGTTTATTAGAAACACAAAAGAAATTAGAAACAACAATAATCTTCGTGATGGAGAATATATATTGAAAGAGATATGAGGACTTAGGCTGTCTAAAAAGAAGTCAAGTTCTACTCCCCACCTCATGTATTCTATTTTTTCATGTCTTTTTTGCCTATCATAGATGAAATAGTTTTTTGATTATCAGTTGAATGACAATTTCTTTCATTTTTCAATGGTTATCACATAGTTTTTAAATAGTAGTAAAAATATATGTCTGAATTCTATATTTTTCAGTTCTAAATAATAGTCTTTAATATATAGATAGATGGAAAGATGAAAAATACAAGTCATAGTTAGACTTAATAAGAGAATTAACATTACCACTAATAATTATTGCTCTGAACTTGGAATCTAGTCTTAGTTTAAATGAATAGTTAAAAAGATGAAAAACACAAATCATTGTAATTAGTAATAAATGAAACAATTACAAGTCATCTCAATAATTTATTACTAATTCATTCATATATAATAACACACTTTTAATATCTTAGTAATAATAAATCAAATAAATAAAATCAGTGATATTAATCGGATAAATGGAGGGTCACTCTTTTCATATGCCAGTAATTATTCTAGGATATACATGTACAATTAAAATATATCTTTTCACATTCCAAACATTTAATTATTTGCTTATATTTTAATTAAGAATTAATTTAAGGAAATGCAAAAGTCATCTACATTTTTATTAAAATGATACAATTTAATATTTAAAATAAATAATTAAATGCTTTTATAACATTTTAATTTATAGTAAGGATAAAATTATAATTCAACTTTTAACTTTTTTGTTCTCTCTTATAATAATACTACTGAAGACGTGCTTTGCACGTGTGTTCTATGTGAATTTTTATAGATATGTTATAATGATAAAAATTTTATGAAAATATATATGTAAATTAATGAATAATATAATGTAACAATTACAAAATAAGAATAAAGACTTACGCAATAAAACATTCATAAAAAAACTAAATTAAGAAGTCGGATGGTGATAAAAAAAAAAGACAAAAAGAAACAGATTTAAGAAAGATCCAATGTAAACATTGTTCTTATAAGACTGATGTATGTATAGATGAAAAAATAAGTACAAAATTAGTACATAACTCTCTGAGTTCTTATCGACTCCTTTCATATTCTATCAAAATTCAAGAGGTTTCTTTATCTACTTTAACTATAGAATGAAAATGATAGCCTAATAATCTTGGTAGGATTTCACGAGATTAAAAAAGTTGAATTTATATAGATAGAATAGAAGGAATATCAAAAGATATATTAAAGTTTTAGTTTAAATATTTGGAGGTTATGAATATGAAAAGATGAAAGTTCTGAATATTAAGAGTATAAAGTTGAATAAGTAATTAACAAATAATAATAAATAAATGAAGAATATGAAATAAGAAGTTAAAATTAGCAAACCATGTAGAAAGAACAACTAAAAGTCTTATCACGTAATTAAGCGTTAATGAATTTAAATTTGTAAAGATAGAGTCATTCTTTAATAATAATCGAGAGGACATTATCAACGTGTGTCTCCATTTTGCAAATTTGCACCGTTTATATTATTAAATTCGTTATTTATCATAAAGGATAATACTTTATCCACATAAATTATATTATTCATGAGAGGGGTTAAGGAAAAAGTTACAGAAAGAGGAAAAATATAGCAATTTAGTAAATACTTTTTTAAAAAAAAAATTATAATTATTATATACATATAGATTATAGATGATAAATATTAATTAATTGGATATTTAATTAGAAATCAATCTTTAGAAGTCTAAAAGTCATTAACCTTTTAATTAAATTTATACAATCAAATATTTAAATATTTTATAACAATTTAATTTATAGAAGGGGTAAAACTGTAATTCAACTTTCAACTTTTTTTGTTCATGCTTTTAGTAATACTAGTTCTCGGAACGTGCATCGCACGTTTGTCCCCTAATTGATATTAGAAAATTTTAATTTGTATAGCTAAGTTCAAATCTAAGTCCTTTCATATGTAAGTTTAACATAAGAATATAACTCGGCAAAAAATATGACATGAAAATCTTGTGTTAGATGTTGGAAGTTTTATATATTAAATACTTCATGAAAAATAAACATTTATTTTATCAGAGGATTAATATATTTTAATTACTAAACATAAGTTTTAATAATCAAAAAAGATATTGTCTATTAAAAAAATATACGTATAAAGAAAAATATTACAAAATGTTGGGCGGTATACCATCAAATTTATAGAAAAAAATACAATTTCAAACGAAAAAAAAAGAAGTAAATAAAGACATGGCATCCATAAAAAAAGTCATCACATTAAAATATAAAGAGAAATTTTTTTTCATACTAATTGAATTACATTTTGTTAAAAGTAGACTTATTCTAGACAAAACATGACTTACTCTAGACAAAACATATAGTATATAATAATAATAAATAAGACAAACAGAAAGAAGGCATCAATATGTTATGAATAAAGATAAACTATATATATATATAAATTCTAAAATAATATTATTCAATGTATCATTTAGTCATTTTTTTACTATACATTAATTTTTTATTATTTTTACTTTTGCACTTATTTTGTACCTCTCTATAACAGTTAAACATATGAATTTTTTGAACGTTTGAGATTACATATAAAAAGGAAAAAGTACAAATATGTTGATTTAAAAAGATAAATAATTATCAAACAATGAAAAAGACATAATTATTATTCTATGGGATTTAACATGTTTGCCCTCAAAATAATTAATGATAAACACAAAATGTGATTAGCTTTACTACATATATCCTAAAAATAGAAGAAAGGATATGAATACAAAAATACAGTAATCAACTACAAAGTTATATTTAAAAACTCAAAACGATGAAGATGTGAAAAATAAATATTTACTTACAACTTCATATTGGAGTATATTCATCTTGTAACTATCATAATATA
The DNA here is from genome assembly GCF_036512215.1 of Solanum lycopersicum. NCBI lineage: Eukaryota > Viridiplantae > Streptophyta > Magnoliopsida > Solanales > Solanaceae > Solanum > Solanum lycopersicum. The sequence continues at coordinate 93,403,054 of NC_090800.1, forward strand.
TTTCTCAACAAAAAGAAGATGAATATGCATGAAATTTTAAAGAATACAAATAAATAAAATAGTATGAATTCTTATAATTACAAACTGATAATGAAATTTTACAAGGGATGTAGACTAACCTATTGTAGTATGCAAGATGATTACAAACTTGAATGAAATAAGTAATATATATATTGTGGTGAGAGTGTGTTTGATAGACTCTTCATTACCCCTACTTATCTTACAAATTAAAGTTGAAAGGTTATTAGACTCTTCATTATCTACATTTAATTAGTACATGAATATATGATGCATTAAGATCTTATTTGATGCATGAATTTAAATATAACTTTTACTTAATATTTAATTAATTAAATAGATATTAATGTTAATTTATTTTAGAGAAAAAAATAAGGATAAAATGATAATTCAACTTTGAGGTTTGGAGCTTCCCACTTATAATAATATATGATATGATATGATTTCTGCAGCAGTATAATGTTATGTTGTTTTTTATTTGTTGGGAAAACTCAAACAAGCATGAAAATATATATGGTAAAAGTAATGAAAATAAAATGAGAAAATAATGACATCAAGAATTTTAGGTGGAAATCCTTTAAAATAAGGGAAAAATCACAGGCCAAAAGGAGCAACTGATATTATTATAGTAAGAAATTTTAAACTGTGTAGTCACGAATACAATAATCAAAGTGACTATTATACACTAAAAAAAACAACACTCTTTTGGTTTCCATCTTAATAAAATATCGCTCACACTCTTTTTTTTTCGCAGACGATTTTTCTTGCGTAGTCTATGGAATATCTCACTTTGATCCCAAAATAATTTTTTCTCTCTAACTTGGTATGTTCTACAAATAAGTAAGAATGCTCTATTTATAGAAGGAGAAATCATGTCTATGTCACTACTGCCATAGGTAAATATAGCAAAGTCAACAAAGGGTTGCAAACCTTACCAATTTGCTAACTATCAAATCATTTATTTGCAACTCTGATTATTATTCCTTTTTAACAATTACTTGTAGCAATTAAATAGCAAAAATTGATCAAAAAATGAAATGGACTCAACAGTATTGAGGTCTTGAGGATAACGTAGACTTTAGCTCTTTGAGAAGCTCCAATTCCCCTGTTATAAATTGCCTTCCAACTCATGGCCATAATACTACTAATGCAAACTCTCATGTGTCCACTTATATCAAAACTATAACAAAAAACAAATCAATCATATAGAAGATTCAACTGGTAGAGAGGCATTTGTTGTACTGTTGATTGACTATAGCACATGGTTTTGCTACTCAACTCATTGTCATTGCTCTTCAATATCAGCAGTCCCTACAGCCAGCCCCCCAGTGTTTTTCACAACAAGATAGAGAATAGAAGACTATTAAAAATTAATTTGATAACTTTGAGTCATTGTCAACACAGATTCTTTTGAGATAATAACAGGTAATTCCCATTAGTAACAAAATCTGACCATTATGTAGGATCAACTTTTCTGATAGAATAATCCAAGCTATTTCAAAGATTTTGGGAAATGTTTCCAAATAGTAGAGAATATATATTTTTTTTAACTGGCTATCGACATATATGTGTGACTATGTTTTGCAAATCTCCATTAAATTATGAGTCAGTCAAAACCTATTGCCAGAAATATGAGTTCATATTCAAGAAGAGTAAAGATGTTATTTCTTCTAAAGAGTTAATTAATTTGCATCTGTATTTTGTCACATTTGACTGCACTCAGTACTGACACTATACATCTTGAGTTATACCTCACTGCCGCTATCAAGTGCAGCAAGCTTCATTTGAAACCATTAAGTGTAATTATCATTTTTACCAAATTGAATGAGTTATGCCACTTTAGGGGACCAGATTGTAGTTCATTCTGATTAACAAACGGTAAGAGTTGACCAAAAAACTTCTATTGTAATGAATTGATTACATTAATATATGGAAGTAAAAAGTTTCATTACTTCAATTTCTTTTGAAGTAGAAAAGTGTGTCCTTAGTCTACCTAGTGTTTCTTATAACTCTCAACCGTACACAGTGGAGTTCCTAGCTTACTACAACTATACAAAATTGAGTTAACAAAAAAATAGGGACTGGTTTCCTTCTCACTTCCTCAATCGAGATGTGACATCGATGAACAAATCCTCACTGCAGGGAATAGTCACACCACCCATTGGATGGTCGAAGCCAAATTCTTCCTCAGCTTGACTAAGCAAGTCTTGAAATAAAGGTTCGCTCAAGAATGATATGGGGATCATGAATCTCTTTTTCTGCATCTCCCCAACATACACAGCAAAATGGCCCTTGGGAATATCTCTGGTTGCGGAAGACTTCTTGATCATACGAAGAATAGCCATGATGATTTAGTTTTAGTATAGATAAGAAAGGTAAAAGAAATACAAAGGAACTCAAAAGCAGAAAAAAGTTTTGATGTTTGCTGAGAGCTGTTGTGGAAGATACCACTTTGGATGTTTATATAGGCAATATCGACTCATTCTGATGTATTTTGAGTAGGAATTTGTGGGCACCAGCAGAAGACAATGTCACTGAAGTATCACATGCTCTTGCCTTCCAAGTATTGAAAACTTTGTGGTATTAGTTGAAGAACAATAGGCCCTACATTTTTTTGAATCTTGGAAAGAAGCATTATTCATTATGGAATTTTTGAGAAGTCATAAAGTTCTTGATTCTGGTGAAGAGCCATTTGGATTGGACATCAGTTAAAGACGATGATATATCAGTAATCACATGGCCCTGCCTTCCAGCTAGTTGACATGAGTAATTGCTTTAGCTCATCAGATCAAGTTCAATAGGTCCTGCATATATTTTCCTATAGGGAACCAAGGATCTCTAAGAATCAAATCCATAAAAATTGCTGGTAGCCTATGATGCAAACTGTGTCCACTTATATACAAACTATAAGAGAAGAGAAGTCAAAAATATGAAAGATTTCACTGGTGGAGAGGTATTTGTTGCACTGTTTATTGACAATAGCACATGAAGCATCACATGGTGTTGTTGCCAACTCATTGTCTAATATATATGATCTTAGCAAATTGCTCATGAATATCATCAGACCCCAGTGTTTTTCATGACAAGATAGAGAACAGACTATCTTTAGAGATCAAATTGATAATTTACTGCAATAGTTGACAACTTGTGGGATCAACATTCCGGATGAGAATAACCCATGGTATTTCAATAGTTTTTGACAAGTGTTTTCAAATAGTAGATAACAGAAATGTTTATTGACTATCAATATGTCTATGTTTTGCATATCCATCAAATTATGAGTCAGTCAGAACCTTACTGTTGCCAGAAATTTGAATCCATATTCAAGAAAAGTATAGATATTATATCTTATTAAGAGTTGATGAATTTACATCCATTTTCTATCTCATTCAGTTAACTCAGTAATTTCACATTACTGCAGAATATCAGATCTAGTACATATTGAGTTATTTGTACATTGTACGACGGATGCTGCCAAGTGCATCTAATTTATTTGGAACCCCAAAGTGTAATTATTACCAATAGAATGAATTGTGCCACTAAAGAATGAATTGAGAAAACCATGAGAGTTGAGCAAAAAATTTCTATTGCAATGAATTGATTACATCAATGTATGGAAGTAAAATGTTTCATTACTTCAATTACTTTTGAAGTAGAAAAATGTGTCCTTAGTCTACCTAGTGTTTCTTATAACTCTCAACTGTACACAGTGGAGTTCCTGGCTTACTACAACTATACAAAATTGAGTTAACAAAAAAATAGGGACTGGTTTCCTTCTCACATTCTCAATCGAGATGTGACATCGATGAACAAATCCTCACTGCAGGGAATAGTCACACCACCCATTGGATGGTCGAAGCCAAATTCTTCCTCAGCTTGACTAAGCAAGTCTTGAAATAAAGGTTCGCTCAAGAATGATATGGGGATCACAAATCTCTTTTTCTGCATCTCCCCAACATACACAGCAAAATGGCCCTTGGGAATATCTCTGGTTGCGGAAGGCTTCTTGATCATACGAAGAATAGCCATGATGATTTAGTTTTAGTATAGATAAGAAAGGTAAAAGAATTACAAGGAACTCAAAAGCAGAGAAAGTTTTGATGTTTGCTGAGAGCTGTGGTAGTAGATATCTCTTTGGATATGTTTATATAGACAATGGAAACTCATACCGATGTGGTGTTGAATAAGAAATTGTGGGCACCAGCAGAAGACAATGTCACTGAAGTATCACATGCTCTTGCCTTCCAAGTATTGAAAACTTTGTGGTATTAGTTAAAGAACAATAGGCCCTACCTTATTTTGAAACTTCGATAGAAGCATAATTCATTATAGAATTTTTGAGAAGCTATGACCTGGAACATGGACCACTAACATGAAAAACATAACCACATTGGGAAACATAAAATTTCATTAATTAATATCCCAAAACAACAAGTAACATGAGAGAGGTCAAACTCTTCCCATCTTTGGACTTGAAAGGCTTTAGTTATCAAGGATTACAGGCCCTACCTTTTCTTTGAACTTAAAGAGCAAAGTATCCCTCACAACCAAATAGCTAAACAAGTATTGTCTAGGTACACATCAAATTTTATATGTTGACATGTTTTTGTTGTAAGAATTATTCCTGAGAAAACAAAAATAGTTTATATGGCCATAAGCTTCCAATTCCAAGTGCTTCCTAGCATAGGTTTATAACTTTTCATTAATCATTATGGCTCTAATTGGTTGAAAAGAATTTGTATATGGAGTCTTAGGAAGTGGTTCTAAGATCTTAAAATTGTTGTTGTGATATCTCAACATCACATTCTCACTTACCATTCTACTTGTCATTAAATAAATATACAAAGCAAAAGACCATCAATAGGCACCTGATGGATATCATATGGTTTTACCTTCTATGTCCTTTTGGGCACTGCTTATGATTTGTGATATAGTCCTATTTTCATGACCATACATAAAAAAAGTGAAAAACCAAGTTGAGAAGAGGAAAGAGGATAAAGGTGAATTTTTGCGTTGATCTACATTGTAGACTCTACAACTATTTGAAGTAAGTAAAACACATAAAGCTATGGTTTGGATTCAATAACTTGCAAACAAATATTATTAGTTACTTCTACACAGGCCTCTCTTAGAGAACCATAGAGTAAATACAGTTGTGCTAAGGCCTCTCTTAGAGAACCATAGAGTAAATACAGTTGTGCTAATCGATGCTTTTAGAAACAAGTTGGCATAGATATATGCAATGTTTTCTTCTCATATCATAAGTCATTTGATCAAATGGTTGGACCAACTTTGCAGATCAGAATTGTCCTGAGTTTTTCAGCTGCTCGAGCGAAATTCTAATAAATCATCAAACCAGTATTGATTTTTCAGAAGAGAAGAAATAGAAAATGTCTAATGAAGTGTGAAGTTGTGAACTATGAATGTGACTTCTTCGATATTTTGAAATTTCTTCTGCTGATTTCATTTCTTTGGCTGCGCCAAATATATTTCAGTGTTCAGGATAAGGTCACAGATGAGTTTTCTTTAGAGTTAATTAACATAGACTTCAGCACTTTATAAGGTCCAATTCCTATGTTATGGAAAGAACAGTCATGTAAAGAAATTTGTTGAACAGAAATAATAATACCAAATTGGATACTGAATGAGTCTGAACTGATTTCATTTGCTAAACTACTGAAAATTGTATTCAAAATTGGGATCTATAGATCCAGCTGACAGTAGTGAGAAGTAACAATGTGTGTTTCCTAATTCCTCTTATGTACAAACTAAAAATCCTATTCTTTACAAAACTGTGAAAATAAAAGCCTCAGATCCTATTCAAGCGAGAAGTAAGATCAACGAACACATCTTCACTGCAGGGTATTGTTACACCACCCATTGGATGATCGAAGCCAAATTCTTCCTCAGCTTGACTAAGCAAGTCTTGAAATAAAGGTTGGCTCAAGAATGAAATGGGAATTACAAATCTCTTCTTTTGGTTCTCCCCAACATAAACAGCAAAGTGGCCTTTAGGAACATCTGCGACTGTAGAGGACTTCTTGATTATACGAGGCATACGGATAGCCATGGTCTTTTAGTTCAATATATAGATGAGGAAATAAGGAAGGGAAGAATTTGTAAGGACTCTGAAAGAACAGATAAGCTTTGTATGACTTAAATTTTTGGTCAGAGCTGTTATGGTAAACCCTTCTTTATATGTGTTTATATAGGCCAATGACAAGTTGTCAAACCCCACTGATGTCTGAATATACATTTTGTGGACACCAGCTAAAGACAGTAGCACCTGAAGTATCACATGGTTTTGCCTTCCAACTCATTGTCATAATATTAATGCAAACTCTCATGTCCACTTATATAAAAACTATAAGAGAAAACAAATCAATCATATAGAAGATTCAACTGGTGGAGAGGCATTTGTAGTAATGTTGATTGACAATAGCACATGGTTTTGCTACTCAACTCATTGTCAAGTATATATGATCTTAGTCATTGCACTTCAATATTAGCAGTCCCTTGTTTTTCAGGACAAGATAGAGAACTGAAGATTTTTAGAAATCAATATGCTAACATTGAGTCATTGTCAACAGCAGGATTTTATGAGTTTGATCAGAATGATAATAACAGGTAAAATTTACTACCATCTGACCATTTGCGTAGTCCCTCAAGCTAAGTCATTATGTAGGAACAACTTTCCTGATTAAAATAAACCAACCCATTTCAATAGATTTTTTCTACATGTTTCCAAATAGTAGAGAATACTATATATTCTTTACTGGCTATCTCTGTCCATGTTATGCGAATCTCCATCAAATTATTAGTCAGTCAACACCTTATTATTGCTACAAATTCGAATTTCATATTCAAAAGTACAGATACTATTTCTTATGAAGAGTTCATAAAGTGTAATTATCATTTTTACCAATTGAATGAGGTATGCCACTTAAGAGGACTAGATTGTAGTTCTTTCTGATTACCAAACCATTAGAGTTGAGCAAACAATTTCTATTGCAATGAATTGATTACATCAATGTATGGAAGTAAAAAGTTTCATTACTTCAATTTCTTTTGAAGTAGAAAAATGTGTCCTAGTCTAGCTATTGTTTCTTCTAACTCTCAACTGTACACAGTGGAGTTCCTGGCTTACTAACAACTATACAAAATTGTGTAACAAAAAAATGGGGACTAGTTTCCTTCTCACTTCCTCAATCGAAATGTGAGATCCATGAACAAAAACTCACTGCAGGGAATAGTAACACCGCCCATCGGATGTTCGAAGCCAAATTCATCCTCGGCTTGACTAAGCAAGTCTTGAAACAAAGGTTCGCTCAAGAATGATATTGGAATTACAAATCTCTTTTTCTGCATCTCTCCAACATACACAGCAAAATGGCCCTTGGGAATATCTCTAGTTGCGGAATACTTCTTGATCATACGGAGAATAGCCATGATCTCTTAGTTTTAGTATAGATGAAAAAAAAAGGACTGTTGAGGGAACTCAAAAGCAGAGAAAACGTTGATGTTTACTCAGTGTTGTGGTGGTAGATACCTCTTTGGATATATTTATATAGGAAATGGCAACTCATATTGATGTGAATTGATTAGGAATTTGCGGGCTCCAGCAGAAGACAATGGCACTCAAGTATCACATGCTCTTGCCTTCCAAGTATTGAAAACATTGTGGTATTAGTTGACTAACAATAGGCCCTACCTTTTTTGAAAACTTGGAAAGTAGCGTTATACATTACATAATTTTTAGGAAGTGATGAGAAGTCGATAACCTCTTGATATGTGATGAAGAGCCAGTTGGATTGGGCATCACATGGTCATGCCTTCCAACTAGTTGACATGATTAATTGTTTTAGCTCATATTAGATCAAGTTCTATAGGTCCTACATATATTTTCCTATAGGGAACAAAGGATCTCTAAGAATCAAGTCCATTAATATTGCTGGCAGCTTGTGTTGATTTCAAGGAATAAAACATACCCCAGATGCAAACTTTGTATCCACTTATATACAAAATATATGAGTAAAATATGAAAAATTACACTGGTTGACACTGTTTATTGATAACAGAAATATTATGGGCTTTCAACATGTCTGTGTTTGCAAATCTCCATAAAATTATGAGTCGGTCAAAAAGAAGACGACTGGACTGAGGAGAAGGAGAAGAGGCAGCACAGAATTGAGAGGAAACTGAAAAAGAAGTCGACTTTCATGAAGACAGTAGAAAAGAGGAAGTGAGGGTAACTGAACACTCCCCAACCCTAGAAGATAGTGCCATGCAAGTTTCAGCTATGTTGAGAAGTGATTATAACATCTACGGGTTGACAACAATTGAAGATGCAGTACCTTTAAACCAACATAACCCAGGGGAAGGGGAGGTCCGAATTTTGATATTCCTATATGGATTCATCAGAACATTATCAAATTTGCCAAAGAATTTGGTGTCGACATCACGGGGTGCAAAGAGGAACTAAACATGAGACAAAAAAATTCGACAATGAAGAAACGAACAGGAGAATGACCTCAGAAACAAGGGAGCAAAGAATGAATCTCGAGTGCGGAAGTAATTTCAGAAGCAAAGGCACAAGAAGGGGGTGGGGGTGGGCTACAGATCAGCAAATGCTCATAGAAGCTATAACAATATTGATGAATTAATGGTGGATGGGGAAGCAACCCAAAAACCAGAAGTTATAAAGAAGGAGATTGAGGAGTTCTATTAAAGAATATATACTGAAACTGAGACATGGAGGCCAGCTGGAGGATGCAGGGCAGACCACAGAGCACAGAGTTTCTATTGAAGACAATCATTCTATGTAAGCTAGATATACAAAAAGCTTTGGAGGTAGATGGATAAGATGGATGAAGTTCTGCAAAAGCACCGTCAAATTCTCTGTCCTTATCAATCAATGGCTCCCCTACAGGTGAGCCTTCTCCTCACAGAGAGGTCTAAGGCAAGGAGACCCATTATCTCCTTTTCTCTTCATCATTGCCATGGGAAGTCTTAATGATATGTTGAGAATTGCTCAAGAAAATAGCTGGTTGAAGGGATTCAAAGCTGCACACAGGGAAGGCTCAAACTTGGAGATACTCATTTGCTTTGCAGTACGCTGATGATACATTTATCTTTTGTGAGGCTATTAAGAACCAACCCATGATTCTCAAGGTCATTTTTGTTCTTTTTGAAGCAATCCTACGATCACACATCAACTGGAATAAGAGCTTCATATATCCAGTTAATGAGGTTTCTAACCTAACCTAATTGGCTGGGGTCCTTGGTGGAAGTATTGGGAAGCTACCAACTGTCTACTTGGGCATGCCTCTGGGTGATCAGAATATGTCTATAGATATATGGAATGGGGTGGTAAAGAACTGCGAGAAGAGGTTGGTAAACTGAAAAAGTCAATATCTCTCCTTAGGAGGAAGACTAGCACTAATCAATAGTGTTTTGGACTCTATACCTACCTATATGATGTCCCTCTTCCCTATCCCTGATGGGGTCATTGAGAGATTGGATGTTCTAAGAAGAAATTCAGTGAAACCAAGAAGTTCCACTTGGTGAAATGGGATGCACTGATTGGAAGTGAACAAAAAGGGGGTATGGGGGTGAGGAACTTAAAAACTCAGAACCAATGTCTTATGATGAAATGGCTCTGGATAATTGCTTCTAGGGAGTCAGCTCTCTGGAAAGAAGTTATCCAGCTGAAGTATGAAATGGCAGATCATTGGACCACCAGAATGGTCACCGATACTTATGGGATCAACCTTTGGAGATCCATCAGAAACCTGTGGCCAAAGCTTAGAGAAAATTGCAGCATAAGAACAGAAGATGGCAGGAAGGTACTTTTCTAGGAATACAAGTGGTTACATCAAGCCCCCCTAAGGGACACCTTCAATGATATTTACACCCTAACCAACAACAAAGGGCCACTGTGGATGATGTCTAGTCTAACCAGGGATGGAATTTGAGCTTTAGAAGACCTTTTAATGACTAGGAGATTTTGAGGTTAGTTGAGTTCTACAGCAAATTGGAGCAATTCAAAGGAACCTTCACTGACCAAGATAGATTGGAGTGGAAGGGCCACAGTCAAGGTAGTTTCAGTATGAAAGGGGCCTAAAAAAAATTTAACCCTAATAATTATCAGATTGAGGACTGGCCTTGGAAGCTTATATGGAAAGTCAAAATTTCTTATGAAGTTTCCTGCTTCACTTGGCTTGTGGCCAAACAAGCTGTTTTAACCCAAGAAAACCTCATGAAAAGGGGGATACATCTAAGTCCAAGGTGTTTTTTTTGGGAAGAAAAGGCTGAGACTGTAACCCACCTTTTTTGTACACTACAGGATTACCCGTCAACTATGGGAAATATTCCCAAGTAAGAAGGGCCTGAATTGGGTAATGCCAAGGAAAATAAATCAGACTTTGAAGATCTGGAGCAGTTATGCTAGCATGTCAGACCATAAGGATAGGTGGAAAATTGCACCAGCTTGAATTTGGTGGGCTGCTTGGCGATGAAGATGAAGTGTTTAGTTTTGTTTCACTTTTGGTGTAAACAGGAGTATAGGGAAGATCTAGAATCAATTAAAGATGTCTTAGGATTATTGTAATTTTTTGTTGAAAGGGTTGAAGTTCTTCTAGATACTCCCCTCCTCAATTGTAATTAGGAAACCTGTAACTTGTCGTGGCAGGTTTCTGTTTTTGTGGAAATAGAATACAAGTCGTTACCTTCTCAAAAAAAAAGTATAAACATGAAATACAAATTATTAAGAGTTAATCAATTTACATCCAGTTCTATTGGATTGAGTTTAACTCAGTACTTTCACATTGCTGCAGAATGGCAGATCTAGTACATCTTGAGTTACACTTCATTGTATGATGAACACTACCATGTGTATTTTAACTTCATTTTGACCACAAAGTATAATTCTTACCAACGGAATGAGTTGTGGCACTTTAGAAGACTAGATTCTGACTACAAAACGACGAGAGTTGAGCAAAAAGTTTCTATTGCAATGAATTGTTTACATCGATGTATGGCACAGAATGAAACCATGCAAATAAAAAGTTTCATTACTTCAATTTCTTTTGAAGTAGAAAAATGTTTCCTTAGTCTAACTAGTGTTTCTTCTAACTCTGAACTGTACAGTGTCTATCCTGGTTTACTACAACTATACAAAATTATGTAACTAAAAAAATGGGGACTGGTTTCCTTCTCACTTCCGCAATCGAGATGTGAGATCGATGAACAAATCCTCGCTGCAGGGAATAGTCACACCACCCATTGGATGGTCGAAGCCAAATTCTTCCTCAGATTGACTAAGCAAGTCTTGAAATAAAGGTTGGCTCAAGAATGATATCGGGATCACAAATCTCTTCTTCTGCATCTCCCCAACATACACAGCAAAATGACCCTTGGGAATATCTCTAGTTGCAGAAGACTTCTTGATCATACGAAGAATAGCCATGATCTCTTAGTTTTAGTATAGGTGAGAAAAAAGGAAGGATTGTAAGGTTACCAAAAAGCAGAGAAAGCTTTGATGTTTGCTGAGTGTTGTGGTGGTAGATACCTCATTAGATATGTTTATATAGGAAATGGCAACTCATATTGATGTGTGTTGAATAGGAATGTGTGGGTACCAGCAGAAGACAATGGCACTGTAGTATCACATGCTCTTGCCTTCCAAGTATTGAAAACTATGTGGTATTAGTTAAACAACAATAGGCCCCACCTTATTTTGAAACATGGAAAGAGCCATTTGGATTGGACATCAATACAAGACAATGATATATTAGCAATCACATGGTCCTGCCCTCCAGCTAGTTTGACATGATTAATTACTTTGGCATATATAAGTTCAAGTTCAATCGGTCCTACATATATTTTCCTATAGGGAACAAAGGATCTCTAAGAATCAAATCCACATATATTGCTGGTAGCTTATGAGGATATCTAGGAATTAACCATACCCCAGATGCAAACTGTGTCTACTTATATAAAAAGGATAAGAGATAAAAAGTTGGCTTATTAAAATTCCGAGACAGTTGGTCAAAATCAGATGATCAAATAGAAACAGGGGGAATATTATATATGCAAGAACAATCCATTGATTAATAGTTGGCTCCCTAAGTACATTTGGTAACTAATGTGAATATTACCATAACCAACAAACACAAAGTAACAAATACACCTAAAAAAGGCTTCTAATCACATAACCACCTTCTAGAAAGGGTGCAATGAGAAAATAGGCCTTCAAAATAAAGCTAATTACAAATAAGCCTCTGAATCAAACTGCTACAACTACGACCTTTTCTCCCTATTTATAATAGATCTAATCTTTCCACGATATCCTTCTTAATCTGTAACACAACTGTTCCAGTTTGAACATTCATGTGCTTGAATGTAGTCCAGTTCCTAGCCTTCCAAGTAAATAATCTTGTTTGTTATCTTTTACAAGTACATTGGTTTCTTCATAAACAAACATAAATAAGTTGGGATCTTCCTCCATAAATAGCATCCCATCTCTATATCCCTAACACAACTATTAGTACTTTTTTAGTAGCATTAAGCTCTCAAATTTCTTCAAGAAAACATACAAAAATGGCCATCAGAAAATCAAACAACTTAATCACAAGCTGCAGTTTTAAAGCAAAATTATGAATAGGTATTCAAATTTGGGTATGCTGAGATTTATTTGCTAATGAGTCCAACCAACGACCCGACCCCTAAGAGAAACAATCATTTAAAGTAAATAAATTATAAGATCAGAACATAAGCAAGATAAGTGAAAGAGACTATGGGTCCTAGGGAACTTAAAAAGACACATGGTGATCTCTAATGCTTTTATGATTGAATGCAGTCTGGGATAATCTTGAAAAAATAGGTGAAAGAAATGACACTAATTAACTTCAACATGCACTAGAAAAATTTAGCTCTTATTCAGGTCAGGAACAAATGGCAGGAATTACCTTCTTTCGACTCCCCATCGTGTGAAGTTGTGCACTCCCCTCAAGCTTGTACTTCATTATGACAAATGCTAACTAGTTTCATTAGAAACACCAGGTCGTGTGAGTTACTAAAATATCTGATTGAGATAATATCAGAAAGAGAACTAACCCTTCCATGAACGTTGATAACATGACCTTTCATCAGAGAATACACCGTCACCACAACTTGGGGTGGAGGATTTACCAAATTGATGGTATGACTGCTGTGGAAACTCCAAGCAGATAGCTTCTGCAAAATGATGCAGTCTCCTTACAGCTCTAGTTTCTGCACGATGGAAACGAACATTAATTAGTTGCCCACATTTCCTGTCATCATTGATCATCAATACAAACAAGCACTCAAGGACAAATTACCTGGCATGAGTGGCACATAACGAAAAGTCTTGATACTTTTATTTGCTGCTGCTGTTCTTGAAGACTAGCTTGTGGCAAAGAATTTCTTGCCCGAGGAGCTGAAATGACTCCTCCTACTCTTCTCCATCATTATAATCTCATCTGTTTTACCTTGATTTCCAGCATGAATCCATTTATGCGAGTTCCCATCCCATCCTAGAGGAGAGCATAGCTTGTGGTATCAAAATAATAATTAAGATTTTCTTCACTATGAGAATGTATATGTGACAAATCATCACCATTATAATAGAATTCAGAAGGATCTGAACTATTAACGTCACCCGATCAAGTCCCCTACACTGTACATATCATCTGTAGAACTAGCACTAAAATTGAGATGCTGAGATTTATATTTGCTAATGAGTCCAACCAAACAATCCCTAAGAGGAACAATTGCTTAAAGTAAGTGCATTTTAAAGAAATTTATGAAAAACCAAGACTGATCATATGGACTATGCAAAGGCCATATAGACATTATCAATCATAAGTGTTGTGTTCCCACAATCAGAATAAACTTCTTATCAACCTGTTGGGGGAACTTTGACACCCTCCAGACAGTTTTTATCAATTGTATCAGTAACCAATGAATCGCCAACAAAATGCAAGACACCAGAAGTGACATTGAGTATAGTATCCAGATTCTTAGGATTCTCTGTTCCAGAACCACTCTGCATCTCATACTCGAGGAGCGGCCCGTTGGTTCACCAAAGCCCGACCCAGTGTCGCACATTCTCCAAAAGGTAAAGGTTCTATCATCTTGTCCATATAGTCAAGGTACTCAACTGTAGTCTTTGGACGGAAGTCCCTCCATTTTGTCCCAGAATCTAAGGAACTTTGAATAAACATAAGCAAGATATAATTTGAAAGAGACTCTGTGGCCTAAGAGACTTAGAAAGAGACATAATCTGAAATGCTTTCATGATTAATAAGAATGCAATCTAAGATAATTTTGAGAAGTGGATGAAAGAAATGAAGCTCATTAACTAAAACATGCACAAGAAAATTCAGCTCTTATCAACAATTTACCTTCTTTTAACTCCCCATCGCGTGTACTTGTGCAATCCACTTGAATTTGTAATATTCTATTCCAGATGTTAACAAATTTCAATTTAACACTTGGCCTGAAGAGAAAAATATCAGGTCGTGTGAGTTACTAAAATATTTGATTGAGATAATATCAGAAAGAGATCCCACCCTCTCAAGAAATTTGATAGCATTACCTTTCATTAGAGAACACATCCTTACCACATTTCGGGTGGAAGATTGAGCACATTGATGGAATGAGTGAGTGGAAGCTCCCAGCAGATAGCTTCTGTAGAATGATGTAGTCCCCTTGCAGCTCTAGATTCTGCACGATGGAAAAGAACATTAATTAGTTGCTCATATTTTCTGTCATAGTTGATTATTAACACAAAAAACACACTCGAGGAGAAATTATCAGGCATATAAGCAGATCATGAACAATTTAAATGTTGTTATTTCCTGCTGCCTTTCTTGAAGACTCACTTGTGGCAAAGAACTTCTTCTTGTCTTGGTAAAATGGAGGAGCTGAATGGCTTCTTCTACTCTTTCTTCTTCCTTATAAGCTCATCTATTTTACCTCGATTTCCAGCATCAATCCATTTGTGCGAGTCCCCATATACCCTAGAAGAGAGCATAGCTCGTGGTGGCAAATAATTTTAAGATTCTCTTCATCATGAGAAAGCATATGTGTCAAATCATATCTATCATAATAGAATTCAGAAGGACCTGAACTATAAACATCCCATGGATCCAGTCCCCTATACCGGCCATGCCAGTTTGCCCAATTACAAGTAAAACTGCAAAACAAAAAAATTGAAGAACACCCGAAAAAAGATACTAACAAACACAAACCGTCAAACAACCTATCAGTTGAGGAACGCATGCAGCCCTATAGACTACGACAACCATTCCAAGTTACGAACATAATCGTTGTCAGTCCAATATTTTGCAAAATGATTACCATATCATTCTCTTCTCAGCATCTGTCCATCTCGTGAGACACCAGATCCTTCAAAAGAAAGTACCAACTTCAGGTGATGAAGCAAAATAATAAATTGAGCAGAATTTTATACATATCTAAATGCATTTAGATCAACGTCAAAGAAACTAATAGATACCATTGTCATCCACCTTAACAATTCAGGTCCCAATGTCAACAGCAACAGATACCTGGTTGAAAATGGAAACTGTGTTAAAGTTCAACTTAGGAGTACACAAATTATAAGAACAACGAACATAAAAAGAGCAGTCCTACAAGGGGAGTAAATCTCATGGAGAAAACAAAGTGCTGTTATAAGAATATTCATTTGTTAAAAAAAAATGCTTTGATACTAGAATCGAGCATCATACTAAGAGGAGAAGAAGTATATCAATTTTCATATAAAGCATATCCCCTTGTAATCAGAGGTAGCAAAAATAGAAACACACGAATCCATTGAAGAGCCTCACTGATCAGTGCCTTTTGTGCAAATAGTCCAAGCTATTAAAACTGCATTAAAGCATGACTTGCCATATTCTCAGCAGCCCACATCTATTGATCCTCTAAACATTAACAAAATCAGAAAACATAAAAAACGCCCACTCTCTTACATGACACAATTTACAACTTATAAGAAACAATTAAAATCAGAAAGTCTAGAGCATGTTCATTTCAAAGATGAAAATAAGTCTAGACCATGTAAAAGAAAATGACCACTGAGGGTGTTCTGTCCAATCGAGTGTCTTCATTCAAAATACTACAAATCATTTCTTATAATTAAACTACTTATTTTTTAAGAATTGTAACAGTGGGGCCTTCAACAAGAAAAACTCCACATTTTCCCATTCAATGGCTTCATAATTCAGTTATAATTAAACCAAAAACAACAACAAGAGTATCTATCATTATTCATGACTTCATAATTCAATTATATAAAAAGGTTCACCTCTATGTGACTATCACTTTTATCTTTGACAATGAAAGGAAGGCCCGCATCTTCAAATTGCTGCACCATATCAGGATCCACCTACGTAGCACAGGATAAGTTTTTGCATACGTCCCTTACTAAAGAAATCACATCCTATGGTCTACATATAATTATTAAACCAGTCCACCTAGATGTGCAATAGTTACACCACAGTTCCAAATTTAAAGGAAAAAAAGTGTTGAACCTCATATATATGATGGTGCCTCTCATCTGCAAAGCTCCAATTGCCAAATTTGAGAAAAGATATAATTAAGCCAGTTGGTAATATCAATGGGAAAAATCCTCCAGAATGGCTTCACAAACTTATCAACAAGCATGCCCAATGTATGCAAAAGCAGTCTATTAAGAATTTCAAGAAACCAGAGAGAAAAGGCAAAGAACCATATCATTTTAAAAAATACTTGGTCAGAAATCAAAAAGTCAATAAACAAAAGTGTAGAAAGACGACTTATAACATCTCTTTATCCATCAATTTAGGGCTCAGTGTAAACACCGAAACCTGACAGTTATCCTGAAAGTTAGAATGCACCAACACTTACATTCAATTTGTTAAGGAAACTCAGATGAATTCCAAATCCACTAGACAACAGCGGCAAGGAGAAGGAGAAACACATGTGCAAAGCAGGTCATTCTCACTGCATGCAAATGAACAAAATCTAAGGAACTAGACAGGAAATCCTTAAGTTAGATGGCGTATTGAAAACGAACCTTTCAATATCAACAATTTTGAAGGAGACACTGCGATGCGCAAGGGAGATTCTTAGCAGAGACTCTATCGGAGAATGCAAGACCCTACTTGGACTTCAAGATTATACATGCAGACCAAAAGATCAATCAGATCAGAATACAGTTTAGAAGTAAAGTATGTAAAGCAATATCTTTTACTTGTTTGATTTTGAGAAAACTAGAAGAACTTGGAATGCATTTGCTTCCTTTGAACTTCTAAGTTGTAAAATACATCACGAACAATTACTGCAAAAAGAGAAACCCTAGAAATCTCCTTTAATAGCAGGCAGCAGTTAACTCAATTATCAAGTAGGCTTATACAAAATCACCTGCTATACCAACATCTTGTCTATAATCACCAATTCCAAGGTACAAAACACTTGCCATCCGGTTAACAATGGCCAGATAAGACTTCAAGGACCAGGTTAGTAGTTCTATACCTATCCTAGTGTCAACTACTTACTATAACTCAAAAGAATTTTACCTTCAAAACCTTACAATATCTATTAGGCCTCCCATGAGATTTGGTAACAATTCCAGAAAAGAAATATCAGAAATAGAGCTCAGAACCAACTAGTCACCACAAGATATTCTTGAGAAACACATCAAAATAGCTTCATCAGATTAACACAATCAGTATCAGTGGTGCCAACTATGAGAGTTAAATACTGCACATAACTATGCTGAATTGATTGCATATCTACCATGGAACAAAAATGAACAAGTGACATGTTTTTCTTTTTTTTGTGGCGATTAGTCAAACCAATCCTAGTGTCAACTACTTACTATAACTCAAAAGAATTTTACCTTTAAAACCTTACAATATCTATTAGGCCTCCGATGAGATTTGGTAACAATTCCAGCAAAGAAATATGTAGATATGGTACAACAAATTAGGGGCAGGTGATGACCAGCCCTTTTAACATATAGCATGTCCTTGAAGTCAATAGGTTCCTATCCAGTTCATAGCAGAATGTCTACAGAATCAAACAATGTAATCAGTTGAAACAAAATCCAGTAATCCTAAAAAGTGCAACAGTTCTCAAGTTTGATCTAGTCCATGGTCTGCAGTCAAAAACTAACAGAAACCAGATGCAGTCCTCTGGTTACTTGTGCTCCCACTTCATCCACTTATCAAAGAAATATAAGAATTTTGTCACTTCCTCAGAGCCTATTCTAGCTTTTCCCTAATCCCCTCGTTCTAATTAATGGTATTTCGTAAAACTTTTGAAACATTAGTGTAGGTGTTAAATGTCAAATGAATTTTGTTACACCAAAGAATAGAAAAGATACTAACTCAGTAACTCCAACATGAAGGAGTTAAGTTGATTCAATCTTCTGACAGAAAGGATACATAAAGAAGTACTCAAATCAAAGTTAGGCTACAATTTTCCGTTTCTAGACCATGTAAAGGAAAGGGGCGGTGAGAGGGTTTTAAGTCTACAATTGAGTGTCTTCATTCAAAATACTACAAATCACAAACTTACTTATAATTAAACTACTTTTTTTTTATATATATACTTGCGCAGTGGGCCTTCAAGAACAATTTCACGTCTTTTTTCAATTCCAATTTTCCAAGAGGGAGCAGGGGAAATCAGGGAAAAACAAGTTCTTGAACATCCTTAACATGCATTGAAAGGATGACAACATAACTTGCTTTTAAAAAAAGCCAACAAATTCTTGAAATTTTCTTGAAAAAGCCAACAAATTCTTGAAATTTTCTTAAAAGTTTCTTCAATTCCAACATGCAAAATCGAGTTCATTGGAAGAATATCAAGATAATGAGTAGAGTACCAATAGATAGATAGATCAATTGATTTAGGGTTAGGGTTTTGATCAGACATCGTCACTCGAACCATCAAGAACACCAACAAGTTCAATGAACTTTTCTTAAAAATTAAACGCAAAATAGAGTTGTTGAATTCGAATATGAAGAATGCCCATGAATCATGATAGATTTCCCGATGGCCGCCGGTAGCGTAAAAGTTCCGGCGGTCGAAGTATTGAGTTCTAAAATGGACACTAGGTTCTCCATTTTATAGTTTTAGAACCAGATAATACACGCGGCAGAAAAATAGAACACGGAAAAATAACTACAAAATATATTACTTTTTTTGTAAACTATTTTATTCTAGTAATTATTTTTTATATTTTTTTGTAATAGGAAGAAATTATTGATTGAATGTGAAATTTGTTCCCTCCTTTCCATATTAAATTAATATTTTTATTTTTTTAAAATTAATTTAATTATTTAATTTTCAAGATATTTAAAATAGTTATTTCAATTTTATCTTTTTTATATTGAAAGTAGTGGTTAATTAATATTTAATTATTTTAATTATAAATTTGATAATAATTAGTACAATTTACTTCTCCTTTTTCTTAAGAAGAGTAATTTAAGCGTTTTTTTAATCGAAAAAAAAATTACTTTCATTTAAAAAAATTTAAAATATTTGTCAAATATTTAATTTTTCAAACAAAAATATCTTTTTCTATTAAAAAAAACATATTGAGTATCCCAACAACAATGTCAAAAAACACTACTAACCCAACTTTTCTTGTTTTCATTTTTCTGCAAATAAACTTCAAAAATAAATAAAAATCTTGTCCAATAAAAGTGTGTAGTAATTTGTTTATTGTCCTAAGTGTTTAGATAATCAAAAAGATATTAATAATGTTATTTCAAATTTTTTAAAGCGTGTGAAGTCGATTATGAGAAACAATAGTAAAAAAAAGAAAGTTAAAAAAATGATACACATACCAAATATCAGCCTAAGTCAAGTAGAATCCCATAATGTTGAGTGTGTGAAACACAGCCAAAGATAATCACAAAATTACATGCAACACTTTGCAAATGAACTAAAACGTTCATATTCTTTTTATGTATTTCTGCATCAGTATAATGTTGTGTTTTTTTTTTTTTTGTATTTGTCGAGAAAACGTGGAACAACACAAAAATATATAATGTAAAAGTAATGGAAATAAAATGGAAAAATAATAACACTAAGAATTTTACGTGAAAACCCTTTTAAATAAGGGAAAAATCACGGGTCAAAAGGAGCAACTGATATTACTATAGTAAGAAATTATAAACTGTGTAGTCACGAATATAATAATCAAAGTGACTACTATACACTCAAAAGGAACAACACTATTTTGGTTTCCACCTTACTAAAATATCAATTACACTCTATTTTTTCTTCACAGATTATTTTTCTTGTATAGTCTATGGAATACCTCACTTTGCTCTCAAAATGATTTTTTCTCAATCACTTGGTGTGTTTTACAACTGAGCAAGAATGCTATATTTATAGAAGGAGAAATCATGTCTATGTCACTAATGACATAGATAAATATAGCAAAGTCAAAAAAGGGTTGCACATCTTATCAATTCGTCAACCATCAAATCACAAAATTTAAATGTTGAATAATACAGATTGAACATGAAAGTCTCATTTCAAATACAATTTCAAAGAATACTCTGCAAATGAACTAAAACATTCATATTTTTATGTATTTCTGCAGCAGTATAATGTTATGTTTTTTTTTGTTGTATTGAGGTCTTGAGGATAACGTAGACTTTAGCTCTTGAGAAGCTCCAATTCCCCTGTTATAAAAAAATGAAATCATGCAAAGAAATTTCTGAATTCTCAAAAATCAGTTGGCGGTCTGAAGACAGTAGAACATGAAGTATCACATGGTTTTGCCTTCCAACTCATTGCCATAATACTATTAATGCAAACTCTCATGTGTCCACTTATATCAAAACTATAACAAAAAACTAATCAATCATATAGAAGATTCAACTGGTAGAGAGGCAAAAAGTTTCTATTGCAATGAATCGATTACATTCAATGAATGGAAGTAATAAATTTCATTACTTCAATTTCTTTTGAAGTAAAAAAATGTACACTAGTCTAGCTAGTGTTTCTTCTAACTCTCAACTGTACACAGTGGAGTTCCTGGCTTACCACAGCTATACAAAATTGTGTGACAAAATAAAAATGGGGACTAGTTTCCTTCTCACATCTCATACTGATGTGAATTGAATAGGAATTTGTGGGCACCAGCAGAAGACAATAACACTCAAGTATCACATGCTCTTGCCTTCCAAATATTGAAAACATTGTGGTATTAGTTGAAGAACAATAGGCCCTACCTTTTCTAAAAACTTGGAAAGAAGCATTATTCATTACATAATTTCTAAGAAGTGATGAGAAGTCATAAACCTCTTGATATGTGATGAAGAGCCATTTGGATTGGGCTGCACATGGTCATGCCTTCCAACTAGTTGACATGATTGATTCTTTTAGCATATATAAGTTCAAGTAAAATAGGTCCTACACATTTATTTCCAACAAAGGATCTCTAAGAATCAAATCCATAAATATTACTGCTAGTTTATAATGATTTCTAGGAATAAAACATACCCCAGATGCAAACTTTGTATCCACTTGTATAAAAGCTATACGAGATAAGAAGTCAAAAATAAGAAAGATTTCACTGGTTGACAATAGCACATGAAGTATCACATTGTCTTGTTCCCCAACTCATTGTCTAATATACATGATCTTAGCAATCAAATTGGTAAATTTACTGCTCTTGAATAGCAGCAGACCCCAGTGTTCTGACAAGATAGCGAACAGACCATCTGTAAAGATCAAATTGATAAATTTACAGCAATAGCTGACAACTTGTAGGATAACATTCCCGATTAGACTAACCTGTGTTATTTCAATAGATTTTGAAAAGTGTTCTCAAATAGTAGATAACAGAAATATTTATGGGCTTTCAACATGTCTGTGTTTGCAAATCTCCATAAATTTATGAGTCGATCAAAACCTTACTATATATTGGCAGAAATTTGAGTCCATCCATATTCGAGAAAAGTATAAATATGATATACACATTTTTAAGAGTTAATCAATTTACATCCAGTTCTATTGAATTCAGTCGAACTCAATACTTTCACATTGCTGCAGAATGGCAGATCTAGTACATGTTGAGTTATACTTCATTGCATGATGGACACTACCATGTTTATTTTAACTTCATTTTGAACCACTAAGTATAATTCTTACCAATGGAATGAGTTGTGGCACTTTAGAAGACTAGATTCTGACTAAAAACGAGGAGAGTAGAGCAAAAAAATTCTATTGCAATGAATTTTTTACATCGATGCATGGAATAGAAGGAAACCATGTAAGTAAAAAGTTTCATTACTTCAATTTCTTTTGAAGTAGAAAAATGTGTCCTTAGTCTAACTAGTGTTTCTTCTAACTCTCAACTGTACGCAGTTTCTATCCTGGCTTACTACAACTATACAAAATTGTGTAATTAAAAAAATGGGGACTGGTTTCCTTCTCACTTCCGCAATATAGATGTGAGATTGATGAACAAATCTTCGCTGCAGGGAATAGTCACACCACCCATTGGATGGTCGAAGCCAAATTCTTCCTCAGATTGACTAAGCAAGTCTTGAAATAAAGGTTCGCTCAAGAATGATATGGGGATCACAAATCTTTTTTTCTGCATCTCCCCAACATACACAGCAAAATGGCCCTTGGGAATATCTCTGGTTGCGGAAGACTTCTTGATCATACGAAGAATAGCCATGATGATTTAGTTTTAGTATAGATAAGAAAGGTAAAAGAATTACAAAGGAACTCAAAAGCAGAGAAAGTTTTGATGTTTGCTGAGAGCTGTGGTGGTAGATATCTCTTTGGATATGTTTATATAGGCAATGGAAACTCATACTGATGTGGTGTTGAATAAGAAATTGTGGGCACCAGCAGAAGACAATGTCACTGAAGTATCACATGCTCTTGCCTTCCAAGTATTGAAAACTTTGTGGTATTAGTTAAAGAACAATAGGCCCTACCTTATTTTGAAACTTGGATAGAAGCATAATTCATTATAGAACTTTTGAGAAGCTATGACCTGGAACATGGACCAATAACATGAAAAACATAACCACATTGGGAAACATAAAATGTCATCAATTAATATCCCAAAACAACAAGTAACATGAGAGAGGTCAAACTCTTCCCATCTTTGTTCAGACTTGAAAGGCTTTAGTTATCAAGGATTACAGAACCTACCTTTTCTTTGAACTTAGAGCAAAGTATCCCTCACAATCAAATAGCTAAACAAGTATTGTCTAGGTACACATCAAGTTTTATATGTTGACATGTTTTTGTTGTAAGCATTATTCCTGATGCTTATTCCTGAGAAAACAAAAATAGTTTATATGGCCATAAGCTTCCAATTCCAAGTGCTTCCTAGCATAGGTTTATAACTTTTCATTAATCATTATGGCCCTAATTGGTTGAAAGAATTTGTATATGGAGGCTTAGGAAGTGGTTCTAAGATCTTAAAATTGTTGTTGTGATATCTCAATATGATATTTCAACATCACATTGTCACTTACCATTCTACTTAGCATAAAATAAATATACAAAGCAGAAGACCATCAATAGGCACCTGATGGATATCATATGGTTTTACCTTCTATGTCCTTTTGGGCACTGCTTATGATTTGTGATAATAGTCCTACTTTCATGACCATACATAAAAAAAGTGAAAAACCAAGTTGAGATGAGGAAAGAGGATAAAGGTGATTTTTTGCGCTCCTGAATGGAAAGGACAGCAAAAAAGACCACAAAAAGAGGCCAACCTGATTGCTTGGCGTAGTTGATTTAAATTGTAGACTCTACAACTATTTGAAGTAAGTAAAACACATAAAGCTATGGTTTGGATTCAATAACTTGCAAACAAACATTATTAGTTACTTCTACACAGGCACTCTCTTAGAGAACCATAGAGTAAATACAGTTGTGCTAATCGATGCTTTTAGAAATAAGTTGGCATAGATATATGCAATGCTTTCTTCTCATATCACAAGTCATTTGATCAAATGGTTCACCAACTTTGCAGATCAGAATTGTCCTGAGTTTTTCAGCTGATCGAGCGAAATTCTAATAAATCATCAGACCAGTATTGATTTTTCAAAAGAGAAGAAATAGAAAATGTCTAATGAAGTGTGAAGTTGTGAACTATGAATGTGACTTCTTCGATATTTTGAAATTTCTTCTGCTGATATAAAGTTCATTTTTTTGTCTGCGCCAAATATATTTCAGTGTTCAGGATAAGGTCACACATGAGTTTTCTTTAGAGATAATTAACAGACTTCAGCACTTTAGAAGCTCCAATTCGTATGTTATGGAAAGAACAGTCATGTAAAGAAATTTGTTGAACAGAAATACTAATACCAAATTGGATAATGAATGAGTCTGAACAGATTTCATTTTCTAAACTACTGAAAATTGTATTCAAAATTGGGATCTATAGATCCAGCTGACAGTAGTGAGAAGTAACAATGTGTGTTTCCTAATTCCTCTTATGTACAAACTAAAAATCCTTTTCTTTACAAAACTGTGAAAATAAAAGCCTCAGATCCTATTCAAGCGAGAAGTAAGATCAACGAACACATCTTCACTGCAGGGTATTGTTACACCACCCATTGGATGATCGAAGCCAAATTCTTCCTCAGCTTGACTAAGCAAGTCTTGAAATAAAGGTTGGCTCAAGAATGAAATGGGAATTACAAATCTCTTCTTTTGTTTCTCCCCAACATAAACAGCAAAGTGGCCTTTAGGAACATCTGCGACTGTAGAGGACTTCTTGATTATACGAGGCATACGGATAGCCATGGTCTTTTAGTTCAATATATAGATGAGGAAATAAGGAAGGGAAGAATTTGTAAGGACTCTGAAAGAACAGATAAGCTTTGTATGACTTAAATTTTTGGTCAGAGCTGTTATGGTAAACCCTTCTTTATATGTGTTTATATAGGCCAATGACAAGTTGTCAAACCCCACTGATGTCTGAATATACATTTTGTGGACACCAGCTAAAGACAGTAGCACCTGAAGTATCACATGGTTTTGCCTTCCAACTCATTGTCAGAGTATTAATACATTGAAAGTAATCAATCTAAAAGCATAAGGTCCAACTGATGTTCACAACAAATAACAGATAGAAATTTCACCTCCAGCCACAGGCCACTAGCTTCTTGACGTTAAATCAACAAGTAGAAGTCAGATTCCAATGATTGATCATCATATGCGAATCTATGAGGGCATATCTGAAGATTTTTTTATAAAACTTGATCATCCATAATGCTAAAGCAAAGGGATCAGTGAGTATAACTTTAAGGATACTTTTGAGAAAGAAACTGATTGTGTAACAAAAATATACTCAAGGTTGAGACCGAACCATAAACCTCTCGGTAACAGTAAACCATGATTTATTCATATAGTTTAGAAAATCTAAATATCTCAATTCAGATTAGCAAGTCATGAGAGTTGAGAAAAAAAATTATATTGCAATGAATTTATTACATTCAATATATGGAATAGAATGGTTGAACCATAGAAGTAAAAAGCTTTATTACTTCAATTTCTTTTGAAGTAGAAAAATGTATCCTCAGTCTACCTAGAGTTTCTTCTAACTCTGAACTGTACGTAGTGGAGATCCTGTTTTACAACTACACAAAATTGTGCAAGCAAAATTGGGAACTGGTTTCTTTCTCATTTCCGCAAGCAAGATGTGAGATCAATGAACATATCCTCACTGCAGGGAATTGTCACACCACCCATAGGATGGTTGAAGCCGAATTCTTCCTCAGCTTGATTGAGCAGTTCTTGAAATAAAGGCTGACTCAAGAATGATACTGGGATTACGTATCTCATCTTCTGTTTCTCCCGACATACACAACAAATGGCTCTTTGGGACATCTCCAGTAGTAGAAAATTTCTTGATTATACGAGGCATACGAATAACCATGATCTTTTAGTTTTGATACAGGTGAGCAAAAAAAAGAAAGAGAAGAGCTAATAAAAACCTCAAAAGCAGAACATTCTTTGAATACTTGCTGATAGTGATGAGTTATTTCATGAGGCACCCTCCGCAAGACTATAGCACCTTAAGTAACATGGTTATGCCTTCCAACTAATTGTCGAAGTGTTGATATCTTAAGGACAAATTGGTTCAAGATAAAGGCCCTACCTTTCTCTGAACTTGGAACATAGAATGCCTCACAAATCACAATGAAATTGCTAAAGAAAGCTGACTATTATGACTATTCATGTCAAATATGAACTCCTGGACATTTCTTGTCATTAACATGGTTTTTTAGTAAGAATTTATTAAAAGAAAAATGGAAGGTCAACCACCAGACACCAATAGAACAAAGGAAAAATAGGATAAAATAGAAACTCTTTGCCAAAATTGTAAAAACAGAACACCTGACCTTAGGATGCTTAAAGAACCAACATCTGATGTACTGACTAACAATTTTGACTAATTATGGCAAGTTGCTTGTGTTAGGCTTTGAACAACAAATTTAACAAAGAAAAAGAGAACCAAAAAACTAAATAGGCTAAATAATGAACCTGAACAATTCATTTGTTAAAGATTGTATTGCATATCTTTTAGACATCAGCTACTGAAAATTACATTCAAAATTGGGATCTTCTGCTGCAGCTGACTGTACATGGTCCTCTCTATCTAATTATCAGTAATATGGTGTACTAACTAGAAAGGTTAGCTCTTTACAAAACTGTGAAAATAAAAGCCTCAGATTCTATTCAAGCGAGAAGTAAGATCAATGAACACATCTTTACTGCAAGGTATTGTTACACCACCCATTGGATGAGCGAAGCCAAATTCTTCCTCAGCTTGACTAAGCAAGCCTTGAAATAAAGGTTGGCTCAAGAATGAAATGGGGATTACAAATCTCTTCTTCTGCTTTTCCCCAACATAAACAGCGAAGTGGCCTTTAGGAACATCTCCGGTTGTGGAAGACTTCATGATTATACGAGACATACGGATAGCCATGGTCGTTTAGTTCAATATAAGATGAGAAAATTAGGATGGGGAGAATTAGTAAAGACTCTGAAACCAGAGAAAGATTTGTATGGTTTCAAATTTTGCTGAGTGTTGTTGCAGTAACCCCTTCTTTATATGTGTTTATATAGGCTAATATCAAGTAGTAGAATTCTACTGATGTGCATTGAATAGACATTATGTGGGCACCAGCTAAAGGCAATAGCACCTGAAGTATCACATGGTTTTGCCTTCCAACTCATTCTCATAATATAAATACAATGAAAGTAGTCTCAAATCAGAAGGTCCTAATGATATTCACAACGAATAACAGATGGAAATTTTATACTTCTTGAGAAATGGTTTAGCTTCTTGATGTTAAATCAACAAGTAATAGTCAGATTCCAATGATTGATCAACCACCAGACACCAATAGCACAAAGAAAAGTGGGATGTTCCAGCCTTCCAGATGCTGAATTCAATCCTAAATATCAAGAATATCACAATCCTTAAAGGATAAAATATAATTTATGCTTGGAGGTTTATGAACTCTTTCCTAAGACTTTATACAAAGCAAAACATCTGATCTTAGGATGCTTAAAAGAACCAATATCCGATGTACTGACTTATAATTTTGACTAATTATGGAAAGTTGGTTGTGTTAGGCTTTGTATAACAAACTTATATAGTAAAGAGAGAGAGAACAAAAAAAAGGTGCTCTCATTGCTTGGTATAGATTATAACTTACAAACAACACTATCAGGCAACATGGAACTGAGGTATTTAATTTTTTACTTCAAAGTATGTAAAACACACAAAAAAAAACTATGGGTTTGGTTTCAATAACCTGCAAACATTTGTTACTTACATAATTTACGTCTTTTAGTAAAACCACCAGAAAATATTTACACAAGTTAACTGGAATAAGGTACATTTTTTTATCCTCATATCATAAGTTGTTTTCTGATGGTTTAATCAACTTTGCGGATCAGAATTATCTCAAGAAATTCTTATAAAGAAATCCAGTGATTTGTTTCAAAAAAAGAGCAGAAAACAATAACATCTATTAAGTCACTTGATTGATATTTTGAAATTTCTGCTGCAGATATCTATAAATTTTTCTTTGTTGTCGTAGCCAAAAGTATTTCAGTGTTCAGGTTAAGTAAGGTCACAGATAAGTTGTCTTTCTTTAGAGTTAAATTAACATAGAGGAGGTCTTGTAAAGAAAACTGAGAATTGGCTAAAGAATGAATCTGAACAAATTTCATTTTCTACTGAAAATTACATTCAAAATTAGGATGTAAGGTTACAGCTGAGAGTACATAGTCAGTCCCCTCTATCTAATTATCAGTAACATGGTGCTAACTAGAAAGGTTAGTTTTTTTACAAAATTGTGTAAGGTGAAAAGCCTCAGATCCTACTCAAGCGAGAAGTGAGATCAATGAACACATCCTGGCTGCAGGGAATTGTGACACCACCCATCGGATGATTAAAGCCAAATTCTTCCTCTGCTTGGTTAAGTAAATCTTGAAATAAAGGTTGGCTCAAGAATGATATAGGGATCACAAATCTCTTCTTCTGCTTTTCCCCAACATAAACAGCAAAGTGGCCTTTAGGAACATCTCCAGCAGTAGAAGACTTCTTGATTATACGAGGCATACGGATAGCCATGGTTTTCTAGTTCAGTATAGATAAGCAAATAATGATAGTAAGGGCTAAGGACCCTGAAAGTGGAGAAAAGCTTTGTATGTTTTCAAGTTTTGGTGAGAGCTGTTATGGTAAACACTTGTTTTTATAGGTCAAGAAACAGGCATTATGTGGTTTTGCCTTCCAACTAGTTGTTAGAATATGGAATTAGTCCAAAAGCAGAAGGTCCCACTGATGGTCTCAACAAAGAACAGATCAATGAGACCTCATTTTCTTGAAATGGTAAGAGTTAGGGGCCACCTCTTCATGTTGAATCAACAACTTGTTTTCAACATTCCAATGATTGATCAGGTATGCGAACATATCCTGAGAACTATCAGCCATAGTGCTAAGCTATCTAATACAAGTTATGGTTCCAATCGAAGACTTGTAAACTACTTATAAAATTGTCAGATTAGGATAAATGCTATTGCAAGTTTTTTTAGAATTGGATAATGTAAAATATTTTTCCAGTCTCATTTTGAAATAAGCTGATAGGACCTGCAATGTTCTTTCTGGTCAAAGACGAACACCACCAACCATGGATGCTCTCTTTGTGTGTGACCCTCAGAACTCATTTTGTAGGAAACAATCAAGAGAAGAAATATCTGAATAATTGACTTATACAGTAACTATAGAATGGTCAAATTAAGCTTATTTGAATAATACAGATTTGGATAAGTTGAATATTTCTCTAAGTTTCACTAATTATCAATAAGAAGGTCACATAAGTCCATGAAGAACGAACCGAACAGTGAATTTCTACTTGCGTTGAACATGTTTGGACCGTCGTACTAACTTTGTAGGAAGAGAATGAGATTATAAACAGTTTACCTTGAAACGATCAGATTACGCAAATGAAATAATGATATACATATTACTCGATCTGATTAAGAATTACAATAGTATTTAATTCTTTGAAACAGTTTCTACTTTCCATCCAAATTGGCTTATTTCTGAATTCATCAGTGATACAGATAATGAGCATTGAAAAGTGATCACAAAAACGATAAAAGAAAATCGCCTACAGGGTCGCCATTTTTGGCCATTGCTTGTCATACCAAACCTAGTGAACAAGTGTTTCGCATAGTAGCTGAATTGGCTCTCTGATACATAAAATTCTCCTGGTCTTTAAGGCTAAACGTATAAAATAACAATTAAGCAGACATCTAGGCTACTTTACATGGCAAAAATGATTCTGCATAGTGAAATACGAGTTCATAGTCAACATACCACTGTATATTCCCGGAGTCTAAATTTGCAAAGAACCGGAAGTCATAACTAATGAAACAGCAAAGACTCCTCTCAGCTATTTCAGTGAATTGCCAATGAAACAACACTGTCCAGAGATGCACTATAAACAATGAGCTAACAATCATCGGGTTCCAGCTGACCAATTGTGCTTCACTGAAGAAATGATGATAACTTCTCCGCATTTTAGCTCCAGACATCTGGTGAACCATTGCAAAGGTAAAACCTGACAGCCCACCCAACTTTGACCTTCTCTCGTCCAGAATACAAGCCCTTCTTTCCTTCCTTCCCCCCAGCAGCACCTTTGTTGGCTTGACTCCTTTAATTTTACCTGGGCAGCATCAATCTCATAACTCAAATGATCTTTACCAAAATCATCGCCCAAAACATGCGCTCACTGTACTACAGTCATTACAAACAAAAGGAGAGTTGCTCAGGGAATAACTACTTTTGGTACCACATTAAGGTTACTTAAGATACTCATAAAAAAGGATAAAACAAATGTAGCAAACTAAGCAACTGATCATACTTATATACCTGACTTAGAAGGTTGAGCTGAGGGCTTAAACTACCCTTGTTGCAAAAAATCCTCTCTAGCTTGTTTTTGCTTTAGCAGGATCACGGCCAAACTGAATGACGACAGGCTTGCCTTTAAACACATACCCGTTCACCAGATTCTGCATTCATTCACTTGTATAAAATGCTTTTACAAGTATAGTAAGCACAATAATATTAGTTACTTTCTAGAAGTTGTGTGTTCATATAAAATTATAAGTAAATGATAAAATGATTTCCTTTCATCCATATAGTACATAATCCAACTTGAGGAACCAAACCATATACATGAATACACTCACGTTATACAACCCACTGGTTATTTAAAACAAGTTCACGATTACATGTAGAAGGTTTATCACCTCTCAGACTTCATTTATTTTTGAAAGAGGTCAACAATAAAGCTTACTATCACTTTCATGATGTTAATTTTACAATCCCACTGCGCAAAAGGAAAATGAAATACCAATTTAAGTAATTATAAAAAACACACCAGGGCATTTTGAGCAAGTTCAATGGAGGGAAATGTAACAAAAGCTTGTCCACGCATTCTCCCTTCCTGAAAAACGGAAGTCGTTTAAGCTTCAGCATTAAATCTTTAATAAATACCAATTTACCAATGGAAAGAAAGTTCAGATTACTTATTTTATGTCACATGATTAACAGTCTCTTGTCAACATTTCTAATGCAGCAAGTGCACTTTGCAGTTTGGATCAGGTAAGAAATAGATCAACAAAATGCCACTAAATAAAGAAAGTGAAACTTGTAGTTAAATATATAAGTTGATTACCAATTGATTTTCTAAGGTCGATGAACTATATCCCAAATTAGCTTACCATCAACCAAAAAAAAAAACTATATCCCAAATTAGCAGAACTAGAGAAATAGATGAACCTCACCTGCATTAACTTCACTGCAAGACTGGATTTAGCTTCATCAATGCTCACAAATAAGGATCCTAAAGAACATAAAAGATGAGAAGAAATACAATGGTTCCAGGGCCAAAACATGAGGTTATGTATAAGTAAAGACTTCTCTTGAAGTAACATCATGCCATCTATCATTTTTTCTTAAAGCAGGTGAGGGATTGAAAACTACAAGTCTCAGAAAGGAGTTTTACTTTGCAATTGATCTGTAAGTTAATGCTTACCAAATATGAAGTAAATGTCATCAACAATGACTTCTTTTGCTAAGTTCTTCAAGTATAAGATCTGAGAAGGATTTCCGGCACAATAATTCTGCAATGAACGAAACTTATGAGTTGATTATTCAGTCCTGTGCTTTCACTAATACGCAATAGCTCAAC
The DNA here is from genome assembly GCF_036512215.1 of Solanum lycopersicum. Taxonomy (NCBI): domain Eukaryota; kingdom Viridiplantae; phylum Streptophyta; class Magnoliopsida; order Solanales; family Solanaceae; genus Solanum; species Solanum lycopersicum. Next base: position 93,434,874 of record NC_090800.1, read on the forward strand.
ATAAAAGGAAACCCTTTCGTGCTTGTACAAGGAATATCCTCCTTGGTGATGTAGACGTGCTGCTTAGCTTTCTCCCCATTAATCTAAACTTTTAATTTACTGATAAAGAAATGAACTAGAATAGCATATTTATAGACTGGAAAGATGCAATCTTAACGAACTTCTATAGCAAATACATGTCAGCTTAAGTACACTAAGCTAATACCTTTTTTATCAATAAACCAGTGACTATATCTCAGAATGGAAGGCTAAGAAGCAAAAAAACTATTAGAAAAAGTAAGCTGTCAGCATAAACCTATCTCATAATCTCATAAACCAACTCTGAAACAATTCTGAAACAAATTTTCTGAAATAAATAAGCAATTCTGGAATAATTAGCAATAAGTTGGTGACTTGAATTTTCTGAAATAAATAAGAACTGAAAGAATTCTTTTCCAAGTTGTTAGTTCATGAATTTTTCAGGGCAAAAACAGAATCCTTCATGGGGTAGGATCAAATAGATCTTATAGTCAATATTAAATAATGCCACCAATTCATATAGCCCAGACAACAAGGAATGTCTGAGCTAGTATTGTTGTTAGAGTTGTTTATCAGGGCACAATTGTTACACTATAAGATTGCCCAAAATAACGTAAAAATATATCTTATCCATATTTTCAACACCCTCAAGAACAGCATTTTAATTTAATCCTTAACTTCTGTACAGTTAAAAGATTAGCTAACCCTGGTGCATCAAGCATATTCAAACTCAATGTCATAGGTTAAAGATCCGGAGCCCAGGTATGAAATTGATTTAGATGCAAACTTTCTGCAATTTAATAGAACTGTGTTAATAAATAATAATTACCTATAGGCTATATTGTACCTATAGCATACAAAATACGTCTCTGTCCTGAACTGTTTGGAAATTTTAATGCACTCATGTCCACATCCAACTTTTGATGACAGCACAACATGATTGAAACATGTATGTGTAAGTTATTAAAGATAAAAAGTTATACACCTCTGAATCCACATTTATGACAAGCACCAGCCCATGCTTCAACCCAAATCACTAACCTACCAAGGCTGGCACCTGAAATAACTTTGGCATGCTCAACGCTACCATCTAAGAATACCTGCTTAAAGAAATCACCTCTTCTATCTTGTTCCAAGGACTGCAAACCTAATAAACCTAACTCATTCTGCTAAAAGACCTTGCCCTAGATACCTCCACCTCCTTTAATTCTCACAAATCAACAACATCACCCGAAACATGAATAGCCAGGTGACAGGATTCCAAGCCTAATACTCGAAAGAGCAACTGCAAATTTAATGTGAAAGTAAGTGTATCATGGGCAAAAGTAAAGACGCGCAAAGTTCCAATACCTTAAACATAGGAAGCGACAGAATCTCTTCTGGGGGCAATCTTCCACTTTTTAATTCTTCAAGGGTCGTAAAAGGTTTATGATCATTCTCTTTTTCTTCCAGTGTCAATGACAGTGCACTTGCATCACCCTTCTCTTCATTCTGTACCTGTTTAGGTGTTACTTTAATCTGCAAGCACGCAAGCGAAAACCTAGTATCATCAACTTCAATAAAGAAAAACACAGAGGGAGGAGCCTTTTGGAGATGAGATAACCTGAATTATTGGGTTCTTCTTCTTTACTACTGGCATCTCTTTAGGAACCAAAGCAGCAGCTCTTAATCCAACAGCCTCATGGCCAACATCCTTGTCAACTGCAGGGCCCAAGATAGCTTCATGTCTAATACGCTTCTTTTTAGGCCCACCAACAATTGTAGCTTCCTGAACCATTAAATATTATTAAAAAACACTAGAATCAGCCAAAAGTTTACTCTAATAGAAAAACATAACAAATAAGGTGAAAATGACAGAAAACACAAGGAACATGAAGATAAGAAAGAATTAAACCAGAGAAATAGAACATTAAAATTTGAGTCAGCTATCCAATATGCTTGAGGCTAATAACGTATATTTGAAGTGCCAGATAACTGCATTCGTCAAACTCAATTTAAAAAGCAAAAGGATCTCTAACAGCATAAGAACTACTACCTCATCTGAAGACTCCATTTCTGATTCACTGCTTGATAGATCTTCCATTCTACTCTTAGAGACTATTGGAGCAGGGGGTGGAGGGGGTGGAGGAGGAACAGACAGAGAGGTTGGTAGAGGTGGAGTTGGCAAAGCCATACGAAATGGTGCCGGAATATTCATCTTGTTCATCAAGTGCAAGACCTAAGCCATGTAAAAACATGGGTATAAAAATATGTAAATTAGACCATCTAAAAAAAGATGTAAAATAGAATAATACACATGAATAGCAAAAGAAATGAGAAAATTAATTCAAGAAGAAAGGGGATGGTATATTGTGAAAAGAAAACCTGAGTGTAGAACCGAGGAACAGCAATAAGAGCATTTACAATATTTGTAAGTATATGTCCATCAGGTGGAGGGTAAACATATCTGAATCACAAGCAGGATAGTCAGCTTTATGAAGAATAAATAGAAGCTGCTTCTGTTTATGATTACTAAGAAAACAATATAGAGACCTATAAAGAATTAGATCAAGCAGATAGAATGTCTAAATCCTCTAAGTTTTTTGTTCTTTCTCCTTTTCTAGTTTTCTCTGCATACAGGCCAGAAGGACCAGTAATAGCGCCTATAATTTACAGGTCAAACAGACCTGGCATGCCTACAGGCGCAAGAAATATTTGCATAAGCAGAAAGATTCATGCCATTTATGACTTAAAGGAAAATCACGAGAAATGTTACCAGTTTTAGGTTAGGACAGAGAATGAGGAACTACTTCTAGCCATTATCCATCAAATTAAGATAGAAAATTGAAAAAATATTTTAAAACTAAGCAGCTGAAATCATACTCGAGGTGAGGAGGAAATGGATAATCTACCCCCAGTCTTTCAGCAATGGGGTTGCTGCCAGGATAAGGACCTTCCCTAGATACTCCACCAAATTCTTTGGCAGCAGCATCTTTGATCGAAGAGACCGAGCCATCTCCAATCCGATGTTCGCTTTGTCTATCTGTGCTTCTACTAGCTCGTTCGACCACTAGGGTTTTACCAAGAAACCGTACCCTAACAACCACATAATTTGGCTATCAGACTTTCTTACTCTCATAAGATAAACAAAAATAAGAGGAAGGCATTTAAATATGTCTACCTAAAATGATGTAGAACTGAGAACACTTAGAAAAGAATCAAAGGAGAAAATACCCATTCAAATGTTGCTGTGCTTGGTGTGCCAGACCTTCATCCTTGAAATCCACGAAAGCACAATTCCTCATTCTGTCCAGGACAAATAAGATACAAATAACTGATAAAAGAGCCAGTTGAGACATGATAAATCATTGGAACCAACACTTTATGGATGGTATCAAATATCTGTTATCCAAGGCAAGAATACCATATATAATATGAATAGGAGTATCAACATTGGAACCAATTTGAGTATAAGATGACAGAACTACTATAAAGTTTGGCAATGACGAAGACAGAGGGATCAGAAACACAATATTACTTCAAAACACAAGATTGTGCAAGGAAGAAACTATGGAATGCTACGATACCTTGCAGTAGTACAAGGACGGATAGAAGTTGCACCATAATTGGAAAGCAATCTTGAAAGGGTTTCATGAGGAATTGCTTCTGGAAGATGCCGAATCAAGAGGGTACACTCTTTAACTTCCTCCATCGCCCAATGCTGACGAACAGGATTTCCGGTCATGCAATCCATTAGAGTTCCTTCTACTGTAGAATTTTGCTCCAAATTGAGAATCTGACCTACAAAAGTGAGTGAACCCACCTGGAGAGCAAAATACACCGAAATATAAAAAAAAAATGCTTCGATACCTAAAACCCCTAAATTAGTTTTCCAAATCCTAGTCAGTTGAAAATAGATAATTGTATTGAATGATAAGCTAATAATGTAAAATAAATATAATAGCTAATGTTTGATTTATTTGTGTTTAGCAAATTATTTGTTAGTCGTTCATCTCTCTTATATTCTCACTCGTCATTCTTCCTCTCTCGCTCGCCTCTTTTACTTTATACAGCGAAAATTGTATAAAGCGAGAGAAAATTATATATGTACATATAAATACATATATTTTCGTCCTATACACTTATAATTATACAACGTGAATATTTTACTGCCCAATTTTTTGTTGTCTTGTTCTATATCTCGTTTTATCAATACATAAATTATACAATTGCTTTGTATAAGGATATTTTTGTATAATATTCATTTAGACATATACAATTGCACAATCTTACACACACAAATTGAAATCTATTTGTATAATGTATATATATAGTATATATTTATATAATGTATATATATAGTATCATACATTCAAACTTAGGACGAATTTTCACTATATAAATATACAATCAGATGTTTTCTCTTTTCTCTTTACTTTATACAATCTATTCTGCACTGTATAAATATATTAATTATACAATTCACCGAACGACGATTCATCCGTAGTTTACAAACAGATGTTTTCTTTTTTCTCTTTACTTTATACAATTTCTTCTACAATATTTAATTATACTAATTATACAATTCACCAAACAACGATTCATCAGCAGTTTACTAACATATGTTTTCTTTTTTCTCTTTACTTTATACAATTTCTTCTACACTATATAAATATACTAATTATACAATTCACCAAACAGCGATTCATCCGTACAAACTACAACTTTGCTACGGAATGTAATTTTGAAAAGTTTATCATCGCATAAAATTAAGAATTTTATATTTTCTATATGTGAAGATTGGATCACAATATTGACCTAACTCTACTTCGAAGTATATTTTTATTTTTACTTATTTTTTTTTTTATATATACATATATTTATTTATTTATTTTATACTTTGCCTTTAAGTTAATTCCTTATTTCTCAAATTATTATTTTTTCATTACCTAATATTAAACAACAATTGAAAAAGATAATATGATAAAATGGTCATGTTAATTACTTACGTTGGACTTGACATACCCATTAAAAAATAATTATCAAAAAAAAAAATTTACAAAATTATCCCCACTAAATGACGTTTAGTTTAGGTTTTGAAAAATGATTTCGATAATAAATATTTAATATTGAGGTAAAACATGGAAAAAATTATTTTTTCTTGATATGTCAAAAGTGACAAATAAAGATGGGAAATTTATTTTAGGAATAAATAAATTACAAATAAAAGTAAACGGAAAAAATATTATTTTCTTAAAGTATATATCGAATTCAAATATAACAAATAACTATGAAAAAAAAGTAATTATTTGAATTAAGGCTCCATCATAATTTACTTAAGTTTGAATTTATATTATCAACGATCAATATAGACAATGAACATAAAAAGTTGATGTCAACTAATCCGAGCATCCCCAAATTAATACATCTACCTATTTTACTTGAAAATTAAGAAATAAAAGATTAAATTTTTCAAAACGTCAATTTAATTTATTTTTTAAGAAAAATTGATAAATTTTTCAAAAGATTCAAGCAGATAAAAATCAATTAAAAATAAGAAAATAGGTTCGGGGTTCAGTTTACATTTCGAGAAGATTGACCAACAATTTGACTAAAAGACTTTTCAACTAATTTTAATTTTTTTTGAACTAAATTTAAAAAGGGTAAACTACATAAATCCCATTAGTTTAGATTCTCATTACTTAGATTCCCAAGAGTTTTGAATATTACTTCCTCTAACATATTTCATACTTAGGATACATGAGTTTGAATTTGTGAGATACATGTCTCTGCCAATTTTAAAATTGAGATCCGTATTTTATTTGTTTAAATTAGTTGGTTATAATCAAGTTTCTTAATTTAAGACGAAAATCAAGGAGTGTATATATTAATTTGATTCTATTATTATTTGAAATAATAAATTCACTAATATCATTTATAAAAGAAAAAAACATGTATATCTTGGTCATGCAATTTGATTAATTTCATTTTATTACTCTTAAAATAATAAAATTTATTATTTTGATGTATCTATTATCAATATATGATGTATCCAACAAACAAAACACTTAGATGCGTATCATACAAGTAGATTCATATGTACCATTGAAGTATCTAATATTAATTTTGTGTATATGTTATACATGTCCAGTATTAATTTCATGTATCTATTTATATGATAATATTAATTTCATGTATTTATTTATAGATCTAATTTTAATTTTATGTATCTATTATTGATTTGATGTATAAAGTATCAATTTCATACATTATATTCAAAATTATGTGTCTCAAATACATAACAATATTCATACTATTTTCTGAAATATGAGCCATCAAAATGGAGCAAACAATATAAAAACCCTACAATAAATTGGCTAAAAAAAATCTAAATCATCGAATTAAATACATGATACGATTGAAAACAAATATACAATAGAAAAAACTGAAGACAATCTTATTTTGTCACTTTAACTAATACTAATTATGTGGAGTTTGATTTGAATTTAGCACATGTAAAAGGAAATAAAAATGGTTAAGGAAGAAGGGATACGTGTGAGAATGAGAATTAGATACAATATTTCTTGTGATAGGAAAAGGAAACGTTTAATGAAGAAGAAGAAAAATGGTGGGATACGTGAGGTATCCATTTAGGGATTGGGAAGGAAAACAATTGAAAATAATAAAACAAAATTATTGAATTGGTAGTGTCCAACTAATTGAGGAGATGTTATTTTAAGATAATTATTCATTATTATATTTAAAAGGATTGTGTATCCGATTTAATTTTTTTATAAATATGGTATATTTTTTAGAAAGTGGTATTCTATGTAATATTTTTAAAAAAGAGATAAAATATGTATATGTGGTAATTAAGTATGGGTAGATATGTAATTTTTCCTATAATATACATAATCATGACTCTTAACTTGGCATCAGTTGATAACTATGACCCTTAATTTTAGATGTGCACACGTATTTAAACTTATATAAAATTGAACAAATTGATACATTCATCCTTTATGGCACCCTACATGTAAATTTGGTGCCCTATATGGAGTCCTATGTGTATCATGTCATGTAAGACACGTGTAACTACTTGTACAATTTTATATAAGTTTAAATATCTACTTATATATATCCAGTTAAGCGTCATAGTTGTCAACCAACACTAATTTAAGAATTATATTTATGTATTATGTCATTAACTTGCTACTTTTAAAGAAAAGATTTGTCATACTATATACTAAGACAAAAAAATTCATATGTAACAAAATGTTTAAGTAAATAATACACTTCAAAATAAAAAGGTTATCTTAGAGAACTAAGTAAATTAAACGATACAAACAAACAAAGTTAGTTGAAATTCCATATCCATCTCGCTACAATCTCTCCATAATTACATCAATTAATCTATTAATTTCAAATCTTTTCAATTTTCAATTACGGATTTCAAATTATTCAAGAGGTAGATTTTTTCTATCATTTCAATTTCCAATTTCTTTTATTATATTTTTTTAATTTTTTCATCTTAAAAAATAAAATAAAAACATTACCGTTGCCCCTGCTCCTGCCCCCATTGAAATCCAATTGAACCAATTTTAGTTAATCATATCGTCGTTAAATTTTTTTGTTGAAATCTGTCATTGCAGATTCTTAATGTATCATGTTTATTTTGAGTCTTAAAATTAGTTATTACATCACTGCTACAATATTATGTTCATATTCAGCGTATTGATACGTAACACTAATATTATTAAAATTTTAATTAGTGTTTATGATGTTCAATTTATTTGTACTTAATACATAACTTTGTGTTACACATAAAAAAAATAATCTAATTTGTACTAGTTACATGTACCAATTTTTTTAGTTATGATATATAAATTCGAATCAAAAGAATATTCAATGAACTTGAGAACTCACAAAACAAATCTTTTTCCAACAATAATCCATTACTTTTGTATCATTCGTTAGTCACCTCGCTTATCCAAAATTTCGACAAAAATTTATGAAATAAAAAATGATGAATAAAAGAAAAAAATAAAATTTTGAACGTGATTAAATACTTGACAATAATTTGAAACAGTATGGCCCAAGTTATGGGATCTAATTTGGTTTTCATTTTTTTCCCTTAATTAGTCCAACAAATGAATATTATGAAATCTTAATTAAATTTTTCAATTTTTTCCTTAATAAGTGTAACAGATTGATACAATGTGCATCAACAATAATGTATCCAAATACTTAATTATGTATCTAAAATATCTAAAAAAAACATGGAATTTGTGTAATTAGAAAAATAATATTCCATCCATTTCAAAAATGATGGTCGAATTTGACTCGGAATGGAGTTTAAGAAAAGAAAGAGACTTTTTAATTTTTGTGCCTCTAAATTAAAGTTATAGTAAATGTACCAAAATGTCCTTTAATCTCGTGGTCTTAAATATGTTACATGAAAAATTAAAATGTTAACAAAAAAGGAAAATGATGATTCTTTTTGAAACAGACTATAAAGGAATATTATGAAATCTTAATTTAATATTATACGACAAATAGGCAATCCGTCCGTGTAATTAACACATACGAATTCCCTAATGTTATTAAAATTTAATGTTATTAAATTTTAATAAAAAAATAATTAAATAAGTTGAGTGACTTTTTGTGCAAAGAAGTCCTAGTTAAGCGATTTTTGAGTTGAAAATGAAAGTTGAGTTCTGTGCAAAGAAGTTATAATGGAGTTTTGAGTTGTAAATAAAAGTCGAGTGACTTTTTGTGAAAACAATGAATAGTTGAGTGATAATGAAAGTTATTAACTATTTCCTAATTACTTTACAATACTGGAAGTACACTAAATCAATTATCAAATAGGATCTGTAAAACAGCAAATTCTACTCCAAAAAATAAAAATGACTAGCATTTACATAATCAGATGATGAAGCACCAAAATTTTAGAAGATGTTTGACTATTATAATCTCCAAGACAAAAATTGATTCCAATGTTTTGTTTATATATAACTAGTCTTCAGAACGTGCGTTGCACGTTTATTTTAAACTATTTAATATAAATTTTGTACTACAATCAATAATTAGTAAATGGTACATATATAGTATTGTACATGTTCTACACCAATAATTTTATAAAGTCTAAATAAGTAACATCTATTTAATTATTTAAACATAAACTTCTTTATATAAATAGAGAACATATTTAACTTAAAATGAATAAGAAGAGAAACATTATAAAAGAACATTTAAAACAATTATGAAAATAACTTTGAAATGGCCATAGCTATAATCACTTTACATAAAATAGTACAAACATTCATTATTTGTTATAATTCATATAACGTGATAAAAAATATATTATTTTCTTTTAAACATTCCTTACAATTAATCATAATGTCTTCGATCCGAATATAACAATAATGTTATTGCCTTTAACAATTATATAAAGATTGATGACAACTTTTCTTCAGCAGTCTATGATTATGATCAGAAAGGAAATTAAAAAAGAAGAAAGAGATGATATACCAAAAATGAGAAAATGAATCTTAATTTATAAGAGAGAACTGACATATTAACATACTTAGTAAGAAGATTAGATGAGATTTATAAGTTAATTTTCATTTCTAGGTGACTTTAAATAGGAAAATTTTAGGTGAGGGGAGATGAAAGGAAAAAAATAAAAGAGACCTATTAGTTTCCTAATTAATTTTGTAACCTTTAGTCTTCACCTTTAATTCATTGAAAAATATCATTAGAAGTCTTTTTGTCTTCTTGATAATAATTATTTCTAACAATTTAATATTAATTAACCATCAACATAAATAAATTGTAACAGGAAGAATTTGATAAATTTGATATTGCTTAATGTGTAATCCTCCCTTATAGTAATTAAAATTTACTATTTAATATTTAGTTAACAATTTATTAGACGATTAATATTTTTATATGATATAGGACAAAATGTAATCTAATTTTTGCCTAATATTCCTTCCACGTTTAGTATATTATTATTATTATTATTATTATTATGCTTATTATATGATATGATGGAGATTAAATTAAATATACGTATAGATAATAAATGATCAATATTATTAAATTAGATACTTTAATTAGAAATTAATCTAAGGAAGTACAAAAGTTATTAATATTTTTATTATTAAAATGAGACAATTTAATATTTAAATTAACTAATTAAATGTTAAATAATTAATCAAATTTCAATTTAGTACAAGATCAAAATGGTAATTCAACTTTTTCACTTTAGAGCTTCCCACTTATAATAATATATGATTAAATTTACATCTCTTGTGTGGCAAGAGGATCAACAAAATTCAAAATCTTATAAGCTCTAACTAATCTAGTGTATAGATCATAAACAAGTCTCCAGTCGAGAAGTGACATGAAAAAATGCATCTTCATTGCAAGGTATTGTGAGACCGCCCATTGGATGTTGAAACCCGAATTCTTCCTCTGCTTTCTGAAGCAATTCTTGGAACGAAATGTGATTTAAGTATTCAATTGGAACTACGTATCTTTTCTTCTCTGTCTCTCCAACGTAAACTGCAAAATGTCCTTTTGGTACATCTGATATTTGATTTCGAGTAACAACAGATTGCAATTTGTGGAATTGCTTCACACCAGAAATTATAGATAGCAAACGAATAGCCATGTTTTTGATATTGGAACAAGATTAACTTTGGTGTTTTTTGAGATTGAGTAATTAACTTGTTGTGAAGTTTGGAGTTTTGGAAAAGTATTTATGTGTTTATATAAGCAAGGTTACATGTTTTGCCACCGAAAATCAGCTGTTATTATGGACTATGGGTCCCTATCTCACATGGCTATACTAATTTTATAAGCTCATTTAAGAAAATACTAATTATAAAATATTCCCTGATTTCTTTTCCATTTAGTTATTTCTATTTACTCGTTTATTTTAATAAATAAAAAAAAGTTTTTTTTACCTATTATACTATCACGTATTTATTTTGAAAAAAATAAAACTTTTTAAAAATATTAAATTTTTTATTCATTCTCTTCATAATTAATAAAATAAAATAAAAAGTTTACTATATTAACTATATTTTTTTTAGTAGATATATTAATTTAAAAATAACAAATAATGTAGGCAACTACTCTGACTGAATATGTCATTTAGTCAGAGGTGGCTAATTATTAAGAGCCTGTTTGGCTCAGCTTAAAAGCTGGTCAAACTGACTTAAAAGCTGGTTTTTGACTTATTTAGCTGTTTGGCAATACTCAAAACAGCTTATTTTAAGCTAAAAAAAACTTATTTTAAGCCAAAAGTTAAAAGCTGGGGTAGGGGTGCTTTTTTTTTTAGCTTATAAGCTGTTTTAAGTTGACCACATTTTTATCTTTTTGTGCTTACTATTTTTGTACAATCTCCAAATTACCCATATAACCCTAACATTTCTTTCTTCCATTTTTTCCTTTTCACGTTTGACATAACAACTTCAGCACTTTTATCCAAACGCATAACTGCTTATTTTAAAAATAAGTTTCAGCACTTTTAAAAGTACTTTTTTAAAGCTGCTTTTATTAAGCCCATCCAAACTGGCCCTAAATAGCCAGCTTATTTGTAAAGTGTATGATGCCTTGGAAATAGAGTAACAACACATTCATGTGAATTTTAGCTTCTTCTATGCATAAACTCTGGAAAAGGTAATTAGTAAAATTTAAACAATTAATAACAAGATTAATTTATCTTAATTACTTACCTAATGACATCAAGGGTCCATAGCTCAGTGGTAGAGCATTTGACTGCAGATCAAGAGGTCACCGGTTCGAACCCGGTTGGGCCCTTCATTTTTTTTTTAACTCTTTAAAGGGTTTAAAAATATTGTATCTAGGCGAATTTTTTTAAATTGGGTTTCTCGAGGGATCTTAGTCAATTTAAAAATTATTGTGTCTATATGATTCAAGGACCTTCATATCAATGTTCCTATTCTATTATATTGATGTTGAGTCTAAGATGACAGACGAGATTTAGTTTCTTAATTATGTACTTATGACTTTATAAACGAAGTAATGTTTAGCATTACGTTATGCTACGAAAAGTTTTAAATTTATCGTTAATTTTATGACAATGCTATGAATGGATGCTAAGAAGCTTATCCACGACCTCCAAAAGGTCGACAAGATTCCAATCCTAAATGTGAACGAACGCACATGAATTGTGTATTGAAGAGATTAGACTAAACAAACCAATGATTATTTCTTAAAATATTGATGAACTAATTAATGGAGTACCAGATCCAACTAGTATCTCTATGTATGCATATATTTGAATATATTATTTATTCAAACACTAAGTTTCTAAGAATGAATGCATAAATATTCTTAACAGCTATAGTATGTAGACTTTATAATTCGAGGATGAATTAATGCATAAATCTTGTTACTTATCAAAATCCTCAGAGAATCTGTGGCACAGATCTCATAAATTAATTTTTTCTTTAACAAAATCAGAGTTGACTTAGTAGATTTAAGTAATATTCAGTTCATTTAAGTGAAATTAATTTGTTAATGTGGAGAAACGCAACTTGCAGCAACCGTACTATTAAATTAGGTGAACATTAATATATATGGTGAATCAATTACACTTACATTGTTTTATTTTTCTCTTTTTATTTGTTTGTGTTAACTTAATTTGAAATGAAATTTAAAGTGCTTTTTTGAAATTTTATTTTATTCTAATTATGTAGGTATAATATTAGGAGGCAATACTAATTATAGAATGTAATATTTTATTTTTAAAAATGGAAAAGAAAGAATGTCAATTAACTATATTATATGTAACTATTTTATATATATATATAAATATTTATACTTGTAGTGTATTCACAGAGCTTTAAACTCTTTATAATTAACTAGTTATGATTTTTTCTAATAAAATATGTTTTAAGCAAATCATAAAGTAAATTGTAATAAAAGTGCAACACCCTTAGCCATTTATTTGGAGTCATTTCTATTAAATTAATTTTATTAATAATATTTTAAAATTTTAAAGATAGTATGAAATGAAGAAATAGAACCCATGAAGAAGGGACTATTTATTTCTTCTCATTCCGGGGGTTACGCAAAGAGCACATGTCCTTAATTAGAAGTACATGCATTTGAACTTTGAAGTCTTTTGTTTATTTCATTTGTTTAAAAAATTGATTAAATTTTATACTTTTTTTATGTTTTTTTTATTTGTCTATTTTTGAATTGACATACCTTATTAGAAGAATAATGAATGATGTTATAGACTTACCATTTTACTTTTATTAATTATGAAGTGAATGAAAAATTTCATATTTTTAAAAGTAATTGATCATTTAATTGAAGATATAATAAGTAAAAGAATTAGTCATTTCTTGATTTGTCAAAATAAATAAGTAATTAGAGATAATTATAATAGAAAAAATAAACAAATAAAAAATAACAGAAAAAGTACAGTATAAAATTTATTTTTAAAACCTACATTTTCAACGAGATTATTTTTTATTTAAACTCAAAATCTCTTGACAAAATAAAAGAATCGCGACCATCTACTCATATTGGTCATTCTTTTTCTTTTCCTCTCTTTTCGTGTGTGACTTCTCATCACATGGACGTGGTGCGGCAATGTAAAATCATTTTATTTTATAGGTTCCCATTAAAATAAATGATTAAATTAATTAATTTTTTAATATAATTTTTAAAATTATTTAATTTTGCGATTAAATATTTTCTTTTGATTCTTAAAACGGTAAGTATATCACATAGTCAAAGGAATAATTTGATTTATGAAAGGTAGTGCATTGATTGTTTGAATTGTAAGCGATAATTAATTGTCCTAACAAAATTATGTATCTTTCTTTTGTCTTTATTAAAAAGTCATATTCCTTAATTATTAGTTTACCTAATTCATCTTAATGATTATCTGATTCCAAACCTAGATGACAGCCTAATTACTCTTGGATCTTCATATTAATCAGGGCTCCTTTTGTATCAAATTATTTGTAATATTCTAATCATGCATCACTTGGAAGTATAATAATAATTATAGGACTTCTTTAAAATTATTCTTCGTACCTTTATCTATTGAAGTTATTTTTATTTTTATTTTTTAGCAAAATAAATAATTTAACATACTTTTTTTTTAGCTATAACAAACAAAAGAATTGGAATTCCATTTGATTGTAGTGGTAAGCTTTGTACATACAGTTAACCTTCTCAGAGTGAGAAAAAAAGAATGAAAGGGGAAAAAGACTAATTAATTGCTTCATCATAAGGAATTGTTCAATCGAGAAGTGACATGGAAAAATGCATCCTCGTTGCAGGGTATTGTGAGACCGCCCATTGAATGTTGGAATCCAAATTCTTCCTCAGCTTTGTGAAGCAATTCCTGGAACGAACTGTGATTCAGGTACGCAATTGGAACTACGTATCGTTTTTTCTCTGTTTCTCCAACGTAAACTGCTAAATGTCCTTTTGGTACATCTGTTATTTGACTCCGAGCAACAGCAGAGTGTAGTTTGTGAAATTGCTTCAAACTGGAAATAATTGACGGTAAACGAATAATGCCCATCACTAGATCTTTGATTTTGAAGGTAAGTTTTGGTATTTGATGTGAGAGGAATAATGCACTGAAGGTGTTTGATGATTTGACTGAGTTGTTCTAGTCTATATATTTATAGAGAGTCTGCTTGCAAATTGCAATAGGTTGCGTGCCACGGCAGGTCAATTGGTTCCATGTGGGAGAGTCCCTACTTCACATGCTTCATATTCTTACCTGATATAAGTAGTGCGGTATGGGTTGTTATAGTTCCAATGCGTGTTGCATCGTAAATAGGTCTTCTTTTATAATGGAAAAAATAAAAGATACGTATAAAATTTTATTGTACGGAGCGCGTGTAAGGTTCTGGAACTTGCCGAAAAGACTTGAATAAAGTTGTATGTTGCTAGCAGTCTTAGCTGCTAGTAGAGGTATCAAACGAGCCAATGTAATTAAACTAAAAAAAAAATACTAGTTTTAAACTTAGATTTTGCCACCTCTTTTAAGTTTTGGCCAAACTAATTAGTTAGGAGTCTGAACTAATTAGTTGCCAATTATAGGGAGAACAGTGGTCCTTTTGGCGCATAAATACAATTACTTGGAGAGTTTGTTCTACTCTACCATCCACTCATTTTTATCTATTCCTGAATTTTGGTGATGACGGATGGCCATAAGATGGTTATATCTATACCACTATTCTCCCATTGTTTCCACTTTAGGCATGTATATGTTTATCCATATATATATATATAATTCTTGTACACTATACTATTTGGGAATGTCTAATAATACTTGAGTATTTTTAATTTTACATTTAATTCTTAATTTACCCTTATTATTAGTTATACTCATTTTCATATTTTTCAAAACCTTGCATTTATTCTGTTTAGAGTTTCTTAAGAAGCGTGTAAGTTAATACTCCCTCTATTCCTATTTATTTGTCCACTTTTGAATTGACACACCTATTAAGAAAATAATTAATGGCATAGTGAATTTACTATTTTATCCCTATTAATTATGAAGTGGAGGGTATAATGGGTAAAAAAGTTATCCTTTCTTGATTTGTCAAAATGAATAAGTAATTAAGAATAATTATAAAAGGAAAAGTGAACAAGTAATTAGGGACGAAGGTAGTAGTTGACTAGGATTATTGGACAGAGAGACTATGGTTTGTGCCAAAAATAAAAAATAAAATTTTTATCACTATATGTGCACTTTGACCATGCTGCCTTCTTGTGATCTTGTCGTTGTTGATTGGTGAATTAAGTGTAAAGAGTCCTTAGAGGTAACTGCCCACATTCATGTGATTTGATAAGCCATTGTTTCCACTTGTGCTAATAATTATCGGTGTTGAATTCTTTAATTTGGCAGTCAACTAGTTGCAAGTGGCAACTTGCATGAAGATAGTATTCTCTGAGTAGTAATTTTTACTTCGTTAATTTACATGATTAAATTTATTAAGTATTTAAATTTTTACTCAGTAGGATATGTGAAAAAAATATATTTTGATAATGTTGTGAGACTCCAATTCAATATTTCTATATGAAAGGTTCTTAAAAGAAAAGAAATATCTTGACCACTACTTCAATATAGAAGTGCTTTGACATCTTCTATGCTAAATTTGTAACCCAAATCAAGACAACTGAACAAGCTCACTGTATATGCAAAAATTAGTTTAATTTATGCTTGCTGATGATCAAAAAAAAAATTAAAAAAATTGCCTACTGTATTTTCTGGAATAAGGCTTTTTTAAAAAAAAGTTAAGTGGAGTCAAAAAAATCAAGGCCACCCCTTTTTGAGAGATTTGTGTTCTCATTCCCAAATTGGTTTAGATTATTTAGGACTTAGCAAAATAGTATGTTCCTTCTTTTCTTGGTTTTTTGGTTACCAAAGAGTGTTTGAATCCAATGCACTACATGAAATCCCAAACAAGGTTCATTGGCGCTACAAACAAAGTTTTCTCCATACTCGAAGCTTGAACCTGAAATCTCTAGTTAATTAAAACAATCTTATCATTGCACCACAATCCAAGTTGTACTAAGTATTCCTTCTTGACTATGATAATGAGACGGGAGTGGTTGCTAGTTGAACTCACAGGCTGTTCTAAGATTTCAATTTATTGAGGTTTAAGGTTCGAGGACAATGAAAAATGTTTAAAAAAAAATAAAAAATTGATTGTATATTTTCTTTCCAATTCTCTGAACAATATTAACCAGAGGAAAACTTTGAAGATATTAAATTTACAGCTCTTGCATGACAAGAGGAAAAAAAATCAAATCAAAATAAAAGAAAGAACACTTGTTCGTATCATAAACATGTGTTCAATCGAGAGGTGACATGAAAAAATGCGTCCTCATTGCAAGGTATAGTGAGACCGCCCATTGAATGGTGATATCCAAACTCTTCCTCTGCTTTCTGAAGCAATTCCTGGAACGAAGTTTGATTTAAGTATGCAATTGGAACAACGTATCGTTTCTTCTTCTCTGTTTCTCCAACGTAAACCGCAAAATGTCCTTTCGGTACATCATTTGAAATTTGATTCCTCATAAGAACAGAGTGTAGTTTGTGAAATTGCTTCACACTTGAAATAATTGATGGCAAACGAATAATACCCATCACTAGATCTTCTAATTATGACTGAAAACTGGTACTTGTGAAGAATAACTTAAGTTGTTTAATGATTTGACTGACTTGTTATGGTTCTCTGAAGTTTGTAAATTTAAGGTTAATATTTATAGTGATGTGCTTGCAGGTCAGTTGTCCTTGTGGACTATATAATTTATGGCATGTGAAAAAGGGCCTACTTCACATGGTGAGTATTTTATTTAACATTTACAATTTCCAATTGATTGAGTAATATAGTGATGAGGGTGGCCATAAAGTGGTAATATATATACCACTATGCTCCCATTGTTTCCACTTTTGACAAATACAATATGCATATTTATCCACATTATATTTTTCTACCAAATTGTAACTCCCATGCTGCCTTATTGTTGTTAGAGGTTCTCCACGAAAGTGCAAGTCCTTACAAGTACAAGTAGTTTCTGAAGTCACCACGTATATATTTCTGTTTTCCATAGTTGTGAAGCCATTATTTTATTGTCTAATATCTTCACAATTTGTGTCAGCTTATGGCACAATAAAGAATTCTACCCTTCTGCTCAATTATTGTTGTTGTTGAAGTTTCTAATTAAGTTTCCAACCGGTGGCAACTTGCATGGAAATAACCACTAAAAATTGAAGCGTTAAGTACTCCTTCATCCTTAATCAAGAGGTCTTAGGTTTGAGTCCTCACGGATACAAAATCACCTTTGTTAAGAAGCGCTTTACCTAATGTGGATCTTTTTAGTGCGAATCGAAATTTAATCGAACTATAATATAAATACTGAACACCGAGTGAAAAACAAAAAAAAAATTGTAAAAACTTTTGGCGGTATTTATTTAATAAATGTATGTGACGCACCCTTCATGTGTTGGGTTGATCTTCCTTTTACTTTAATGTTATTTTATTTTTTATCATGGTTGTAATACAATAAATCATGACATCTATCCGTACTTTATATCTTTTCTGAAATTTCAATTGATAAAGAACATATTTTTTAAATTACTCTTTGTTCAGTGGTGTACATAAAATTTTTTTTTATAACGATTTTACTATTTAAAGGTATCACCATTTAAAGGAAAAGGACAACAGGAGAACCAATAAAACTTTTGCTTTTATGACTCCAAAAATTTGAGACCTCGTAAATATATAAATATTTTAGAATAGGTAATCTCTCCGTTGATATTGGGAAAGAGACAGTGGCGGACCCAGGAATTTAAGGTTGTGGGTGCTCTAAGTGAGAATATAAAAATATGTGTTAGGCGGACCCAGGAATTTAAGGTTGTGGGTGCTCTAAGTGAGAATATAAAAATATGTGTTAACAATGAGATTCGAACCTTGATACAACAACAATAAAAGAGTTTTAAGTACCCATCCAAGAATCATTGGGCCAGCTAAATTTATTTATTGGGTGCTCTATGTTAATTTTATACAAATATCAATCAGTTTCTACATAGATATATATATTCCGTAACGAAGTTAATGGATGCTCGAGCACCCGGCGGATACCACGTGGATCCGCCGGAAAGAGAAGACCTACATAATAGATCTTATTAATGTGACTTGCAACAAAAGGAAATGAAAAGGACGAAAAGATAATTTCTATGTGAACAAAAACAAATTTCCGTATTATTAAGTTTGAACAAACCACCAAATGATTTAATTTATTAAGTAAGGACTAAACACTTAATAAAATAAATTGCTTAAATTGACCAATATCCACTACCTGTCTGTATATTCATTTTGTACATAGTATAGTTCTCCGCGTATATTGGATTTTAAATTTACAAACACACATAAGTTACTACAAAGAAGTTGCCAAAAGGAAAAGAAATCATTAGGCACATTTATGATTTTATGATAAGCCATTATTGTGTGCGTCTGCAGATTGATGATGGCTCATAAATTTGTTACTCTATCCGCGTTTTTAAAGATTCTTAGATGGATGTTTTGGTATAATCAAAAAGAGATATAATAGTATAAGATTAGAAACACATAAAGGTAAAATTGAATTTTGTGGCAATTAAGATGAGTAATGCCAAAATAAGATTAGGCATGTGAACTAAAGGTGCATTGATGCATATAAAAAAGAAGCAGAAGCCGTAGGGAATATTAGCTTTGTGTCGTCTGAATCAACTTATTTTAGATTTTTTAAAACTAAAATAGATTTTAAACAGATTTGTAATGTTTGAATAAAGTTAAAAAGTACTTATTTTAAAGTCATAATAACAAAATAAGCCAAAAAAATTATAAGTCATAAATCAAAAATTAATCCAAATAGACCCTTGTACTAAATGATACTTTCTTTGTTTTATGATAAGAGGTATTTTTAGCTTGAACACATTTCTTAAGTAAATTACTTCTCCACATTACTAAGATAAGTGTTTCAAATTTGTTGTTAATTCACAAAACAAAGATAAAGAGTTTGAAAAAATTTCAGTTTACCTTTACAATTAATTCTTTGAAAGTATAATTAAGAGGGTGTTTGGATTGTCCTAAAAGTAAATTAAATCTAATTTTAAGTCAATTTTTTAACTTTTAAAAAAATTTGACAAATATGAAAATAAATAAAAAATAACTTAAAAATAAATTTAAAACTAAAAATAGGTCTCTCCTATTTTTTATTTTTATTTTTTGCTTAAAAGTTATTTTAATTTAGCTAGTATTATTTTTTTAAGCTAATCCGAACAAGCTGTAGTAAATTTGAAAGAAAACTCATCCGCCATTAATATTGGTAGTGGTGTATAAGGCACACAACTAGAGTGCAGTGCTAAAAAGTTTAAAGGGTAAATTAATAAAAATGTTCTTCTCTGATTTTGATTAGTAATATGAGATGGATTAATTATTTTTACTAATTCATTGTTAATCAACTAACTACATTAAAAAAACCGTAACTCCTCAATGATTCTTGATTACATAAAATTTCATTTACTTAAAATAAGAGATTAATCGAAAGAAAAAAATTTAATGCCTTTTTCATTATATGAAACTCTACTTATTTAAAACACAATAAATAAATAAAAATTCACTTATTTTAAAATAGAGTGAAGAAACTAGAAGTAATATTTATTACCTTATTTGTTTTAGTTTATGTTAAAATTTCAAAATTTAAACTTAGTGACCTCAAACACAAAAGCATAAAGTTTATATATTTGAAACATATATAGAAGTCCTAGAAATCACAATAATAGGCAAATTGAGTTGTTAGTAAAGAAACAAAGTTACATTTTCTTTTCGAAGATAAATGAAAAAATTGTAAAAAAATAATAAAATGATTGTATTCCAATCCAGTGAACATTAATGCACATAAATTTACAGCTCTTGCATTGCAAGAGGAAAAAAATGAATGAAAGAGAAAATCAGTAATTAAGTTCTAATATATAGTCTGTTAACTAATACTGATTCTTCATAAGGAATTGTTCAATCGAGAAGTGACATGAAAAAATGCGTCTTCGTTGCAGGGTATCGTGAGACCACCCATTGAATGTTGAAATCCAAATTCTTCCTCTGATATCTGAAGCAATTCCTGGAACAAACTGTGATTCAGGTATGCAATTGGAACTACGTATCTCTTCTTCTTCTCTGTTTCTCCAACGTAAACTGCAAAGTGTCCTTTTGGTACATCTGATATTTGCTTCCTACTTAAAACAGAGTGCAGTTTGTGGTACTGCTTCACACTTGAAATAATTGGTGGTAAACGAATAATACCCATCACTAGATCTTGTTATTAAAGGCTTGTTAATGACTTGAGAAAGATAATGCAGTTGAAGTGTTTGATGATTTGTCTGACTGTCTATTTATAATAGCTACTGGAAGATGATGTTGCGTTCCACCGCAGCTCAGCCTGTCCTTGTGTACAATTGGTAATCATGTGAAATGGGTCCAACTTCACATGTTTGCTTCATCATCAACAAATAAAATACTCCTATCCAATTCCCAGACCATTATTGAATTCCTTCCAAAATCTGATGAAACAGCCAAATTGTGAATTTAAGTTCCTTCCCCACACGACTTTGACCTGATTACGACTACTTGGTTCAAAACTCAATAAAAAGATAAAAAGATAATGTTAGGTAATTATTCTTATGTTTGATATTTGATGAACAGAGTTACTTGATACTATTATTGGTGGGATATGACATATATCTCATAGAATTAATCAAGATGTGTTAAAGCTGACTCGAATATCACGGTCGTGTAAAAAAATAAAATGTATATTGTTTGGCTCAAAAAGATAAAAGTAATGAGAGCTAATTAATCAAATTGAGTCTGCCATTTATATCCACTTGATTATTTTTTCCTTAAATTTTGGTGGTATCTATCTACTATGTATACCACCATTCACCCATTGTTTGTACTACGCAGTCTTATTCTTTTCTGGTATCAAATTGCAACTCCCATACTGCATTGAAGTACGTTACAAGTTAGAACTATGTATAAGTACTTCTACTTCTGCAAAAAGTTATGAAGTCATTACTCATTAATGATGTAAAGATAACTTTAGCCTTCCTATCTTCTGCGGAAATAAAGGCATGCCCACATATATGTATTTTGGTCTATAATTTTCATAAATACACAACAAATTTTGTATTTTTGGGGTTGAATATTCAAACTTAATTATACACAAGTATATGTTCCAACTAGTGGCTATTGCCTACTTGCATGAAAATAGCATTGTTTCTATGAAGACATTATTAATTCATTAACGAGCTTCCACGATAAAGTTGCCGGATCAAGAAAATGAATTAATTCTTTTCGTGCATTTACAAAGATCTTTATTTCTATAATAAAATATATGTGAAATTAGGTCTTAGGCCTAACTAACACCCTAAAAGCTAGCTCAAAGGGAGGAGGATTGTCCAAGCCTTATAAAGAGTCCACACATCTCATTAATCACCGATGTGGGACTTTTGTCATTCTTTAACACCCCACCTCACGCCCAGTGCTTAGCATGTGGTGCGTGGGCAATTTTGATTTTGGGGAGTCCAATATCGGGTGAAACGGACCCTGCTCTGATACCATGTGAAATTAGGTCCTAGGCCTAACTCACACCCCAAAAGCTAGCTCAAAGGGAGGAGGATTGTCCAAGCCTTATAAAGAGTCCACCCATCTCATTAATCACCGATGTGAGACTTTTGTCATTCTTTAACAAAAACATCATTTTCTTTTTATCAAAATGGTAAAGAGATTTAATGGAATAATGCACAACTACCCATCAATCTATGTCCGAAATCTCAAAGACACACTTATACGATACTAAGGATCTATTACCCCTGAACTTATTTTATTTAATAATTTTCTACCCCTTTTCGTCGTACGTAGCACTATCTTATGGGCCCAACGCGGATTGACTTTTTTTTCAAGCTAATGCCACGTAGGTCGAAAAGGGATAGAAAATTACTTGTAAAATAAGTTCAGGGGTAATAGAACATCTATATAGTATAAGTGTGTCTCTGAAATTCCAGATTGAAAAAGTACTTGTGCATTTTCTCAGATTTCATTTACTACTATTCCTCTCTTGATTATATGAAATTAAAGTAAAAAATGGAGAACGTTTTGATTAAGAAAGACAAGGATTTTATCTTGACTAACTACTCCTAATAACTATATTTCGATAAAAGATCAAATGATTAGATTTCCTTATTATTAATTCTGCTAAAACAGAAGATGGAATAATTAAAGAAATTTCTTTGACATACTATTCCTAGTAGTCGACCCAGATATCAGATGATTAAAAAAATGAAATTCCATGTCAACATAATTAATTAGCTTGACTAACTAAACTCATAGTAATAAATTAAAAATTCTGACATGAAGTTGTTGAAGGAGGCGTAGTTATATTAACCAAGCACACCAAAAAAGTATTTATTCGTATCAAATTGAGACGGAATTATATGATTAATTCGTAAAAAATTAAGCAACACTACACTAAAAACTGTTTGCATAAGCAAGTAAAATATATTTCGAAGACAATGAGAAAGTGTAAAAAGATTGATTGTGTATTTTTCTTTTGCATTTCTCTCAATTATTAATATACGAATGTAACTTTCGTAGAACTAGTACATGAAGTTCTTTTTTGTTGCTTGAATATTTGATATTTTAATAAAAGGAGATTTTACAACTATAACATACATCTAAATTTCAAAATATTATAACGGTGACTTACAACTAATGAAAATGAAACGAAAAGGGAAAAACACTGAGTGTGAACAAAAACATTTCTGTACTATAAGTTTGATCTAACAACCCAATGATTTGATTAAGGAACGACTAATAAATATACATAATAAATTATACTAGCTGTACGTATATTCTTTTGTACATAAATTTAATTCTCCGCGTATATACCACTTCGAAATTTATGAAACACATTAATTATTCTGTATTGAGCTATAAGCCTACAACTACGAAGTTGCCTGATCAAGGAAATGAAAAAGAAAAAGCAATTAAGATTTTTTCATAAGAATTCAAAATAAATTGGAAGTAAATCACATGATACCAATATAACAGAATTTGTGATCCAGATAATAAAAGATCAAATCATTGGGGAACCATTTTCTATTTAACTACAATCAGATCGACTTTTTCTTAGTATAGTTATTATAATCATTATGAAAGAAAAAATAAATGTAAAAGAACTTCTTAATATTGTGGACCGGAGACGGGCGTTTTGACATTCAATTAATTCAGATATATGAGAGCAGGTCTCACTTTAGAGGTAAAAGTAAAACACTTTCTATCAAAAACAAGTTTAATATTTCGAGTTCAAATTCAATAACTCTTATTTAAGTGTAGACGACTTTAACAAATGTGGAGGAATATAAAATTTGTTGACAGTTGGCATTACTTACTATTGGAATTAATTATACTTATGGAATATGTAGGTTTGCTTAATCTAATTAACATTGTTACAAGTTTAAATTTACAAGTCTTCGACTCCACAGCCATCACTGTTGATGCTGTTCAATAACTAGATTTAATTTCCTTAATATTAATTCTGCGAGAAGAAAAGAAGGATTCTAAGAATTTTCTCGACAACTAACACAACATTTATACATAAATGCTTTGACATCATTTTCATTTTTTTAAAAAAATATAATACATAAATGTATCCTTTAATTTGACTTCATTTTCATATTTATGTTTTTTAATTTTGGATATGCATAAGTAGACACTTAAATTTGTATAAACTTGAACAAATAATGAGTCCTACGTGACACAATACACGTAGAACAAACAATGACATGTAGGACATGTGTGTATTTGTTCAACTTTATACAAGTTTAAGTGTCTACTTATGCACACCCAAAATTGAAGGACGTAAATGTGATTTGAAGCCAACTTAAAATGTATATTTAAAATGCCTATAAAAATGATTGAAATTCCATGTAAACATAATCAACATCAATAATTATACTTTAGAATAAATTAAAAGAATTTCCTAATTTCACATGTTGGAACAAAAATAAATAAATTCCTTCACAAGTAGTTTAAGTATTTTAATTCTGAACACATATAATAAAAAAAATTAACTATCAACTAAGAGTACAATATTACTTCCATTTTTCTTTTTAATCTTGTCGGCTCCATAATTAAAATGATTTCTATAGAAATATTTAAAGTTTATTTTATATCATAAATTTTAAAAATCATCTCTTTTTCTTAAAACTTGTATCAATCAAATGCGATAATAACAGAAGAAAAAAACTTGTATCAATCAAATGCAATAATAAGAAAACTAACATATTAGCCGTATAATTCCACAAAATTGAACCTGTATAATTAATTAGTGTTTAGAGACGGAAGAGCGAAAGGAATAACTGATTGTTAAATTCTACTGATTTAAGAAAATTAGCAACTCATTATTCTTAAACAGTTTAGTCACTCCTGACTCAACAATGTTAAAAAAAAAAAAATATGCCTTAGGCTTCAAATTTAAGGGGTTTCATTTTTTATAATAATAGATTATAAGTTATTATTTTTTAATAAATATTAAATATTATTTGTAGAAAAAGCAAACATTTCATGAAAAATAAATGAATTATTAAAAGAAATTTGACATATTTAAAGTATTATATTTCATAAAAAATAATTAAAAATAAAAATAATTATATTATCAGATGAAAATTAAAAACAAATTCTATAAAAAGTATTAACCATTTAAATTCAAAGCTCTGTTTAATTTTTTCTTTAGGCCACTGATACATTGAGTCGCCCCTGAGTTTACTATAAGCAACTAAAATAATTTACGAAGACAATGAAAAATTGTAACAAAGAATGAGTGTATGCTTTGCAATTCTTTTATCATTTAATTCACATAAATTTACAGCTCTTGCAAAAGTAGCATTGCAAGATGAAAAAAAAAATAATAATGAAAGAAGAACAGTAAGATCCATATAATCTGTTTCTAATGACTAATATAATGCTGCTGTATCTTAATTGCTTCTTCATGAGGAATTGTTCAATCGAGAAGTGACATGGAAAAATGCCTCCTCATTGCAGGGAATTGTGAGACCACCCATTGAATGTTGAAACCCAAATTCTTCCTCTTCTTTCTGAAGCAATTCCTGGAACGAACTGTGATTCAGGTATGCAATTGGAACTACGTATCTTTTCTTCTCTGTTTCTCCAACGTAAACTGCTAAATGTCCTTTTGGTACATCTGATATTTGATTCCGAGTAACAACAGAGTGTAGTTTGTGAAATCGCTTCAAACTAGAAATAATTGATGGTAAACGAATAATACCCATCACTAGATCTTGATTTTGAAGATAAGTTATTAGAACTTGTTGAGAGGAATAATGCACTGAAGGTGTTTGATGATTTGAGTGAGTTGTTCTAGTCTATATTTATAGGGTTTGCCCACCTGTCTCATGTGATAACGGCCCTACTTCACATGCCTCATCAACAAATTAAAATGTTTCCCTTTGAATAACTAAGTCTACAAGTTGTTACATTGTGGTTTGCTTGCACAATTACCATTTATATCCATCCAATCATTTGATGGACAATCTCACCAAAAGTAACTCACTAGTTTTTACTAAGAAAACAAGTTAGATTTTGCTAGACGTCGTCATACTAGGCTTGTCTAGTGTCAGTTATTGCATAGAAATAAAGTTTTTACGCTGTACGCATCCAAAGAATAGTAACTGCGAATTTTCCTTGTCATTTTTTTTTTTTAAAAAAAAGTGGAAACAATTACTTTGAAAGTTTCTAATCTTCTATGAATCCACTTGACTTGATTATTATCTAGTCCTGAATTTTGGATGGCCATAAACTGTCTGGTTATATATATACCACTTTTCTCCCATTGTTTCCACTTTGGACATGTATATATTAAAAAAAATATTGTTTGTGTCAAAATATGAAACGAACCAACAAACAAATAATTATATATGTTTGCTCTATAATTCTTTACTAGTATCCAATTGCAACTCCCATACTGCCTTCTTGTCCTTGGGGTTGTGCAAAAAGTTGTGAAGTCATTTATCATCTAAACATATTTTTTGGTGCAAATTCCTTTGCGGAAATAACTGCATGCCCACCTCTATCTGTCTTGCTCTTGATTTTTCAAAATATGACAGCACAACAAATTCTGCATTTCTCAACTTAATTACATATATGTTCCCAAACTAATGGCTACTTGCATGGAAATAAACGAGTGGTAGCTTTACCATTTGGTGATCACCATATTGTGAATTGTATGATACTCTTCTTACTTAAAAAGTTTAAGTCGCTAGAGAGATCATATGTTCGATTCTTTTTCTTAATGAGCCAACCGCATTTCTTTTTTTATAATGATGTGATGTCACGTGTCCAAAATATCTACGTATTTGAATTCATTGAAGTGTGAGATCATCTCATTTGAAAAATTGACCTACTAGAAATTTAATGATAGGTTCCACATTATAGTCATATTACGAGCTTTTGTACTCTCTAGAAAGAATCACATGTTTATCACTAAACTATATCCGCTACAATCCAACTATTACATACAAATGTAACTTTTGTAGAACTAGGACGTGAATTTTAATTTTTTTTGGTTGCATGAATATTAGCTATTCAATTAAAAAAAAGGAGATATTACAACTATAACATACATCTAAATTTCAAAATATTAGAACGGTGACTTACAACTAATGAAAATGGAAAAAAAGAAAGAAGGGAAAAAGCACTCAGTGTGAACAAAAACATTTTGGTACTATAAGTTTGATCTAACAACCCAATGATTTTACCAAGTAACGACTAACAAATATACATTATAAATTATACTTTTGTACTTAATTTAACTCTCCGCGTATATATCATTTTGAAATTTATGGAGCAAATTAATTATTCTGCCTATAACTACGAAGTTGCTGGGTCAAGGAAATGAAAAAGAATTTGTGCATTTATGATTTTATCATAAGATTTTAAAATAAATTGGAAGTACATCACATGTTACCAATATCACAGAATTTGTGATCCAGATCCAGATAATAAAAGATCAAATGATTGGAACCATTTTTTATATTACTAAAATCAGCGTGACTTTTTCTTAATAGAATCATTATTAAAGAAAACTTAAATGTAAACGAATTTCTTGATACTCTGTACAGGAGATGCAATTTTGGGGTTCGCTTAATTTAGATGTATTGCTTTCTGGCAAAGTCGAATTCAAGACCTCTGATTTAGTGGTAGACGAGCCGTTTTCGGCTGCTCGTTTCGTATCTTGAAGAAAGAGTAGGCTTAAGTAATGGAATAGGGGTCAGGTCAATAATAGCTATGCTATTGCCCTACTGATTTAAGGCCTCCGCCCGATCCCGCTGCAGTTTGAGTTTTAGTTGTCTTTCCTGTCGATCTCGGCGAGCCAGTCTTAGTAGTTGCCCTAATAGGAGGAGGGCCCTATAATTTTGTCTCAATTAGGCTTTTGACGGAGCGGAGAAAGATCTTATTTGAATTTAGGGGATTCCTCTATAAAGAATAAGGGAGAAGATCTACAACCTGACTAACGACTTTACATTTGCGAACAAATGTGAAGGAATCTAAAATTAGTTGAGAGTTGGCATTACTTACGAATTATATAAATTATTATAAATACTTAGGGATATGTAGGTTTGCTTAATCAAATTAATATTGTCACAAGTTCAAATTTAATTATTAGTCTTCCACTCTACACCAATCACCGCTGACGCTGTTCAATAATTAGATCTTATTATTAATTCTGAAATAAGGAAAATAGGTTTTAAAGAAATTTCTTGACAACTACAACAACAGTTATACAGAAGTGCTTTGACATCATTTTCATTAAAAATAATAATATGAAAATGATTGAAATTCCATCTAAACATAATCAACGTCTATTATTATAATTATACTCAGAATAGATTAAAATAATTTCTACTACAAAAGAATTAGTGAAAATAACCTTCGATTTCATAAATTATTGCCAGTATGTTACTCACAAGTCCTAGCTAGTAGGCAATTTACCAACATTGTTAAGCAAAATTTAAAAAAAGTAGCTTGGTGTACTAAGCATTCTACTAAAGGGACACAACACTCTAATTAAATATTTATCATTTATAACAATAATATTTTTTTTTCACTTGACCACTTCTAATTCATTTAATTATAAGTTTAATGCATATTACAAAGATAAATTTATTATTCACATATAATACAAGATTTAATGATGGATAATACATTTATCACATATTTTAATACACTTATAATACAATGTGACAATTTTTTATCAAACAAATGTAATAAACAATTATAATTCAAATATTTTGCATACATAATTCACTTTTAATACATGTTATAGATTTATCACAATATTACTATAAATAGTAATAAATAAAAAATATCGCTAAAATCAGTAATTATTTTTAAAAATGTATTTATCCATGTAATCTTTCCTTCTTATATGTAAAACAAATTAAATGTTACTCGAAAACTCCTCTCCACCGCAAAATATTCCTTGTGGATAACGAAACACAAATCCAATGGCCTCTAGTTACAAAATCTCTCTTGCTCTTGATTTTTTAACTAGAAAAATCTTGATATTTTATCTTTAAACACGAAAAAGAAAAATCTTGACAGTTTTAAGTTTAAATTATTTAAACAATTAGATAGAAGGCAAAAACGATACGTAATGACAATGAAGAATGATAAATATTTGATTGAATATTTTTCCTTTCCAGTATTTTTCCCAACAGTATGAGTCAGTACTGTAAAGGGCTTTAATTTGCACATAAATTTACAGCTCTTGCATGGCAAGAGGAAAAAAAGAAAACGTATAATGAACATTATATTATACGTATTGAAAAATAAAAAGAAGAAATCAAACATGCACTAATTAAGCTCTGTTCAATCGAGAAGTGACATGAAAAAAAGCTTCCTCGTTGCAAGGTATTGTGAGACCGCCCATTGGATGTTGAAACCCAAACTCTTCCTCTGATTTTCGTAACAATTCTTGGAACGAAGCATGATTTAAGTATGTAATTGGAACCACGAATCGTTTCTTCTCTGTTTCTCCAACGTAAACTGCTAAATGTCCTTTTGGTACATCTGATATTTGCTTCCTAGTAACAACAGAATGCAATTTGTTGAATTGCTTGACACTTGAAATCATAGATAACAAACGAATACCCATGATCACCTTTTTTTTTTCTTTTTTTTTTGTATTGACTTGATTGTACTAAATTTGGTGTTTGATATAATTGGAAGAACTTGTTCTGAATTGTTTGAAGTGAAAAAAATTAAATGTGTTATATTTATATTAGTTGCATATGTTGAGTGAGACCCTACATCACATGGCATTTGCTCATTTTTGTCCAATTGGATGAAAATGAAATGCAATATTCAATTCCCTATGAAGTCATCACTTCATTAAGGAGCCCACTTGTTTAATTCATATCAAGTTTGATTAATTGAGAAACTTCCATAAAGACTATACTTTTGGAGTTTAACTATCTAATTACCATCGTCATAGCTAATGTTCGTTTTATACAATTATGTATGCGTTCACTCAATAGCATACTAAACAGAGTAAAGGGTGATCAGTTGAACTCCTTGATTGAAAAATTATACTGCGTATATATAAAATACTATAGTGTGTTTAAATAGAGTACACAAGTTAGTTAACCATGCAACTAATTTTATTTATATCAACTTACATTTGAATTTGGGTTGTTTTAATTTGTTGGTGGTCATAATACACAACACCGTCACTTGGCAATTGTTTCCAATTTGGACATAGTTCTCATCCATATTAATGTTTGTGTCTCAAACATGAAACAACATCTCGGGCCCCTATACAAATTTAATTGTGTATAATACACTCAAATTGAAAAATTCTTCATATTTAATTATCCAGTCGTTATCTAAATGTTACTCTTTCTTTTATTATATACATATATTATAACTCTTTCGTGCCTCCAGCCAATTATAATATTTTTGAAAATATATTATAAGTTATATATGTATAAACAATTAACATATTAGTCAAAATTTGTCCGCTTGGTTAATGAGTAACATGAATATACATATTATATAAAATTAACTTGAGCTATATAGACTTACATGAAAAATAATAATGTATATAGTAGATTGCTCACAAAGTTTGTCCTATATAAATTAAATGGATACTATATATGGTCAGGTGATTGAATAATGTTTATTATATTGAACATAAAAAAATAATAATTGTGATTGTATATCCAAACCTAATCAAGTTGATGACTTGTAACAGAAAGGAGTAAAAGGAAAGAAAAAAGATTTCCCAAATGTCAACAAAACTAAATTTTCGTACTTAATTATAATAAATTAGAGCAAACAACCCAATGATTATTTCGTAAAGAATTAATTAACAAACTAACTAAATGGATTATTAGATGGCCACTAATAATGCCAGGATATATATACATATGTATTGTTTGTGCATCTAATTCTCCGCGTTCATATTTACAATTTTAAATTATTATTCCGAATTGATATTTTAAAATTACTTATGAATAGCTAATTATTTTCGAATACGATTAATTTGAATTATACGTTCTCTTACAAAGATAGTAGTTAGTACTATATTGACTAGTTCCAACAAAATAATTTCTTATTCCCCTCTCAACTTAATATAAAAGAAATATTAAAGGAGCTTTATGATTGTATGAAAGAGAGAAGTAATTAATTAATTATATTAACAACTCTTATAAAATTACTTTATTTAAAAGTAGAGTTATCAATCAGAATCAACGTGACATAGTAGAGCTCTGAGAGTTTTATAATTAACAATAATCAGATTTAGATAATTAGATAAAACAAGAATTGGAAGAATTTATAGATGTCCACTAATTTTAAAAGTTTAGCATAAATAACCCCACCGACATGTCATAATTAATTAATTAATTAATTATTCCCAGTGTTGATTAATGATGCTGTAAAGTAGTAGGTTAATTTTTAAATCAAATTAATTAGTACGGCTTTCTCAACACTACTTTTCCACCAAGAATTAATATTCCCTTTTAAATAAACATGAAAAGAAAATCCAGCCATGCAAAGCAGCGTAGAATATTAGTAGCCCCAAAGTAGTGGAAGCAATTTATTTTTTTTAATCATAAATGAGATTATGAGGCGTAAAAGAAATGGATTAACTTATGTATACGAGTCATAGGTATTTATTGATAATTTAGAATAACAAGTTAAATTACATTATGTTTGTAAAAATTAAGTTCATTGCATATATTATTGATGTATATAACTTTAATTGTTCGAAAGTAATATAAATTTTTCATCTTCGAGAAAATATGAATTTATCTTTTTAACTTTTTTTTAAATGTACATTCTTGAAATTACACTCGTTATTGAGATGAAATTGGAGTATTATGATGTAGTAATTTTCAAACAATGTTAGTTATGTTGTGATTTATAAACAATTATTGCATGCAAGTGTAAAATATGGAGTAATTCAGAATAATCACTACTAGAGAAGTAGAAATAGAGGCCTTTCCTTGATGAAATTTTTTTCTTATAAATATCATTTTTCATTATACTAGAAAAATGCATGGTAAAGAAATGATTTTCAATCAAATAGTGAGAAGATTCTTAGTTTTTTTTTTTAAAAAAAAGACTATTGTCTTTTCTTTTCTCATTAGTTCAATTAAAATTTATGTGGAAATAATCAGTGAACTCAAAAAATTTAATGGGAAAATAATAGTTTTTCAGTAATTGAACATGCATATTATTTCATATGGGACTTGGAAGTGAAAAATATATTTCCTTACACCCGTAATTGATTACATTGAACTTAAATGTATATGATCGGTGGTATATATATCAGTTAAAAAAATCAATATAATAAATTACAGTATCAAATTTTGAGCTCATACGCTTAAAAATAGAATGAGTTCAATAACAACAACATTAGTCTTGAATCCACCGCCTCTGAATATTATTGACATCTAGAGATGAGATCCAAATGAGAAATGATAGCTAGGAATGTAGTTTCACTGCATGGAATAGTAAGACCACCCATTGGATGATCAAATCCATATTCATCTTCTGCTTTCCTCAACAATTCTTGAAATAATGGATGTTCCAAATAAGATATTGGAACCACAAACTTCTTATGTTTCTTGTAATACTTCTCTCCCACGTACACTACTATATGCCCTTTTGGTACCTCCAACTTTGTTCGTAAAAGAACATTATACTTAGCTTGTCGAATCATCGCCCTTAGTCCTATAATCCCCATTTATTCACTAATCAAACTTCTTTAGCTAAAAATTTCTTTTTTTCTCGCTTTGACTTGCCTTCCTTATATTTTGGATGAGAAGGAGAAGAAAGAAGTTAAAATTGTTCAATGTTTAGATATGATTGATGAAAAATATAAGTTATATATATATATATAGGATTTGAATTCTATTGGTTGTTTATGAATTGATAGAATAATATTATACTAATTACTATATGGAAAGAAGTGTGGACCCAAAGAAAGCTCGACGGTGGATGTTTCTAATTTTTCTTTTTTTTGTTGCATGCATTATTACTATGATAGTAGCAGTGATATCATACATTTATCAATTGGATCCCCCAACTTGTTGCAGTGTGAATACTTTTGAATGAAATATCTATATATATTTATGGTGATAGCCCATATTTTTTGTTTTAGGTCATACCGCGTATCGCTTTGTAGAATTCGAGCTATTTTTTTAAAAAAAAATTCTTTTTTCATCTTCAAATTTTATTTTGAAATATTTTTAAAAATTATATTTGAATTTACAATAAATTTGACAGTAGTTGAATTTCAAATCAAATCACCTGAATCGGAAAAAATAAAGTGTAATATTTTTTCTTATTGTATTAACGATCCAATACAATGATGTTTCATAAATTAAGAAGGTATTTAAGAATTATTATTTTCTCAAATTTTTACTTGATATATTTTTAATTCAATGTACAAATTTAAATAATAACAATTTATGTCAAAAGGGAAAAAAATAATACAATTGAGGATATTTTAGTCAAAATTTTTATTAATTTAATTTTTAAAAGTAAATGAATAACTTAATCCATGTAACAACCCTAAAATATCTTTTGAACTGAAAGGAATAATAACATACTATATACTATAGATTAAGTTGTAAAAACAATATAGAATTTTACCATATCAATAACTATAATATAAGTTTTGAGTCATGAAATATAATTTTTTTTTTTAAAAAAAAAAATTTTGTTGCACCCAAAGTTCGTGGTATATTCTGCGTCTTGCTAGCTGTTATATATCATTAATTAATAACATCAAGTGTCATTAAATAAACACAATTACGTCGCCATTTCGTGATAAATTTCTTTAAGTGCTATTGTTGATTTGTTTGTTAAATTTTTAATATGTTCCCACCTTGCTCTCTAAGTTTTGCCACTTCAACAAAAGTTATATAGTCAACATAACATAATATATTATACTTTTTTTCATTTTTTTTTTATTGACTTGATACTTGATCACCTTAAGAAATTATTTCTTTTAAATTTATTTTACTATATTAAACTTTCTACTTTTCAAGATAAATATGGGTGGTAAATGGTAATGATCCTCTTAAAAAAATTAACTAGTGACATTAATAAAACGGGCAATTTGTTAATTATAACATTTTTGCTTCTTCACTAATTTTTTTAAAAAATACTGATAACTTAAAAAAATATTGAGAAAGGATAATTTTACAAAAATATAATTTAATATATTTTTGGATTTTTAAACATTCATTTATTTTGAACCATAAGGGAGTGGTAGATATATATTTATTTTGGACCGAGGAATACAATCCTTGTTAATTGTAGAGAAAATGTACAAGTACCCCTCAATCTATATCAAAAAATTTAAAGACATACTTATACTATACTAAGGTCCTATTATTCACCTGAACTTATTTTATAAGTAATTTTGTACCCCTTTTCGGCCTACGTGGCACTAGCTTGAAAAAAAAGTCAACCAGCGTTGGACCTACAAAATAGTGTCACGTAGATCGAAATGGGGTAGAAAATTATTAATAAAATTAGTTCAGGGGTAATAGGACCTTAGTATAGTAATTATTAATAAAATAAGTTCAGGGGTAATAGGACCTTAGTATAGTATACGTATGTCTATAAGATTTCAGACATAAATTAAAGGATACTTGTGCATTATTTCTTAATTGTATATTAACAATGTCTTTTTTTACTTGTTATTTTTGATAAATCAAGATTTATTTATTTTTACTATTATACCTTTGATTATTTATAAGATTAATGTTTTTGAAAAGGGTAGAACCTCTTTATAAGAAAATTGATTTTGAAGTTATATCAATAAATATAAATAAAATGATAAACCCACTATTTCAATTATTATTTTCAATAAATATCCCAAGTCAAAAATAGACAAATAAATAAGGACAAGACATTAATACTTTATGTGGTTAAGATACACTTGGAACAAAATAACTATAAAAAATATTAATTTATTAAAAAATAAACAAGTAAATTTTTTTTAATAAATGTTAATTTGTTAAGAATAAACAAGTAAAAGAACATTTTTACCAAGTACGAGTAAAAATGTCTTTTGTGCCTAGTTATTTAGTAGAGTAGAGCCCAACTTCTATATGTCAATATCTTCAAATAACAATATCTTAGTATACTAAAGTTTTTTTTTTCGAAAATTATTTTTTATAACATTTTCTTAATCTATGATAATAATATCGTTAATATTTTATTATAATAATTAAATAAAATTCAAAAATACTACTTTTATGTATATTTATTTCTGTATATTTATAACGACATCATCATCTTTACCCATTTATACTAAATATCTTCCTTTTGGTAATACAATAGCTAATTATTTTTTATAAAAATAGAATCGTTAACATTACCAATAATTGACAGATATTTTGACCAATATTTTCATAACCTTAAAAAAAAAAGTTGTTTTCTTATGCATTCGACTAGGATAATTTAGCTCATTAATTTACCTATCCGTAATTAGTCAAAACCGTTTTTACTATTTATTTGTGTTTCCAAGCAAAAAATAATACCTTGTGATATCCCATTGTGCGACTAATCATTATTTTCAATCTAAATATAATAATAATCCAACTGATCTTCCCTTCCAAAATAAATAAATAAATTATCAAATCTTTTGTCAGTAATCATTTGGAGGTGCCATTACCATTTAGTAGTTAATTCAACTGGAAATGATGCATTTATTTATATTTAATTACTGTATCTATTATTTTGGTTGTCAGTGCACCTAACCTGGCTAGCTAGTTTTTTTTTTTTTAATTATTATGGTCCATATAATTTTCCAGTTACTAAGATCAAGATCAGGGTAATAATAAAAAACAGGAAAAAGGATTTAGAAAAAAACATTATTTGAATATTGAATATACATATTACATTGGGAATAGTCCATGCTACAAAATTGCATAGATCGAGACTGACCTAGTCAAACTCTCTTAATCAAATGTTTCGAAATAAAGTAACTCTTCGTGGGAAAATGAGAGTTGCATAAATTCGAATGAGTCGAACCAATGAATTCCAGATAGGAATAAAAGAACAGAAAAATCACTAAGTCTATAAGATGAAATAAGTTTACAACACTTTAAAGTCTATGATGACTTTAGTAAAGAAATGAGACTAATAAAGTAATCTTCACTACATGGAATTGTAATACCTCCCATAGGATGATTATACCCAAATTCTTCTTCAGCCCAATGTAACAAATCTTGAAATAAAGGATGATTCAAGTAAGAAATTGGAACAACAAATCTTCTATATGTTTCACCAACATAAACCGCAAAATGTCCCTTTGGTACATCATTTGTAGTAGATGAAATACTTCCATTTCTTGGTGAAATTGTTCTTCTAAGCTTTTCTTTAGCATTTGATATTCCAACTAAACCTCTTCCCATTTTTAAAAAACAAAAAATTTGAGGATAAGTTGATGTTATAATTTGAAATGAATTTGACTTGTGTTTGAAATGGAAGATAGGTAGAGTAGAGTGTATATATATATATAGAGAGAGACATTTCAATCCTCAAATTGGCAATAAATTAATGAAGATTAATGTGTGAAGTTGGCAAACATATCAGGTGAAGAAATTGGCAAAAGACCACATGGTTTTGCCTAATCTATTTCAGGACATCATGTCCTACCACTTTAGGGTACAGCATTAATAAAAATCTTGAATTATTTGAAAAATGTGACATGCTGATTTTTGTTGAACATATCATTAGGTAAATAATTTTTTTTTTCCGTATAAACTTTTAGATGAGATAAATAGTTATTCAGTTTTAATATGTAGTGGTGCGGGCGGATGCAGTCTCGAACAACGGGTTCATTACTTTCCATGCATAGTGTAAATGTATGTGTAAACTCCACTAATATTGCACACAATACTATAGACCCACAATGTTAAAATACAGCAAAATCAAGGCTAAGAATTTTAGAAGTTCGAACCTATAATTTTAAAATCTTAGATCTTTCGTTAACACGGTGCTAGAGAGAAAAAAGACAAAGGATTTCAACTCATGATATATAGATACAATTTTTCTTGACTTTCTATACATAATATAATTTTCAAGCCCTCTACGCAGTACGCACTCTTAGCTAGCCACCCATAGTTATTATTGCATGTTTGTCTCACTAAAAATCCAATCTTGCACAACGTTAGAGGATATGTTCGACGCATAGATAAGTAAATATTGTTATATTTAAATTAATGAATGAGATGATCACGTATCTCAAACAATATCCATAAGACTTTTTGACAAACACTTACTAACTGCACTTCTTGTACCGTTGTTTATTAACAAAAAATAATGTTTCTGGATAATGTGAGGATAACAAAAGTAGCTCATTTTCCTATATTATAGAGGCATTGAACCTGGACTTGGCATTGTTTAAAAAATCAACCTTTTGCCAAATTACCAGAAAAAGTTAGTGGGCTCATTTCTTGAAAATGGTGCTCTTTTATTTCTTCTCTATGTTTGGGTTCGCTTATCAAGAATAATATTTTTGTTACACTGTTGCTGGTGTCGAAGTAAATGCCTTAATGGATATAGGGAAAAAAAAAACTTTTTTTTGGGGTAAAAATTGGAGTAAAATCCAAAGAAAATTTGTTTCCAAAATGAATTTTATCATATTTTAGTTACTAAACAGAATTTAAGTTTGATTTTGAGAAAGTGTAGAAGTTCTGTCCAAAATGAGTTTTATCATATTTTAGTTACTAAACAGAATTTAAGTTTGATTTCGAGAAAGTCTTTAAGTTCTGTATATAATATGTACGTAATTTTATTTTTAAGGCATTATATATCAATATGTCTTTTAACTTGACTTTAAATCACATTTATAGTAGACACTTAAACTTGTATAAAGTTGAACAAATAGACTCACATGTTCTATATGTCATCCTACATGTCATTTTTTGTCCTACGTGGTGTCCTATATGTATTTTGTCATGCAGGACTCGTGTGTTTATTTATTCAAAAGTTGAATAGTTAAAGTACTTATTTGTGCATTATGAAAGTTGGAGATCAAAATTAAAATTTAAAATCAAATTTAAAATCTAATATATATATTATGCCTATTTTTAACTTGTTAAGGTATATAGGTTCTTTTCCTTAAATGCTGAAACGTTTGGTGCAAACTAAAAGGTACAAAATTTGTATTCAATAAATGATCAAAATTTGTTGTACTTAGCTCCATTCGTTTTAATTTCCATTTTTTATGAGTATTGTTATATCACTATCATCACCCATTTATGGCAAAACGTGTTATTAAAAGTCAGATCATAATAAGTATTGTTAAGTCAATGCAATTTATGTCAACACATTGTTAGTCATAAGAACCGATTATTGAAGAAATTAAGGAAGGCATACCCATCATTAATTAACAATTCATACTAGTTGTTGCCTAATTTTCTTCCATTTTTTGTGTCTGGAGACTGCAAGCCGATAGTTCACATTTAGCAATCGCACATGATTCTTAATTTTCACGTCCACTATTTGCTTAGTTATATTTTCAACAAGTCCTGTACACGTGGACATGATTCTTTCTCATAGGCCAATCACGTAGACATAACTTTTTAAATCAATTTTAGATGTAAGATATTTCTTCGAAAGTACGAGGTTAGTTGACTAATTAGACTTACTTAACATAACTAATTATCATGTTCAGATGTCTACAATCACATCTTTGATAATGAATACGGGGCCAAGTGAAAGTAATATAGTATTACTTATCCAATCCAAGTTGTCATTTGATCATTAGACAAGAGACTTGATCCATTCATAGTGGTATTAGTCAAATTAAAGAGGGTCCTCTTGCTTTTGGTTATGAGAAAAGTAGTAGGACATGATGTTTTTCTCTTCAACAAGTATTATATGGTCTAAGTACTTTGTCAATTAATGAATTGGAAAAGCAAACCATGTTATATTTCATGTGTTGTTGTCTTTCAACATCACTAAACATTTGGATATGCATTAGAAATTACTACTTGCCTATACTATATATACTTATGTACAGTGTTCTTAGCAAAAAAAAAAGAAGTTACTTTCTGTTGAACAATCAAGATAGTGATAGATTTTAGATGAAATACATGAAACTGAATTAGTTTGGCATAAATATTTGGTGTTTGGATTTTAGGCCATAGTGAAAACTGTCCATAAAAACCTTGAGGATCGGCGTTAGCATTGACCTTTATCATACATGGGACATTACATGAAGTAAGAGTGCATAGTCAAAATGCACCTAAAGTGCCTATGTTTGAACTTTGAGTGTTTAGCAGATTAGATTCCTACTAAAGAAGTGCTGCTCAATGTCGACTCATTATTCAATTTATGAAATTCAATGGGATCCAGAAGTATTGCTCAATGTCAACTCATTATTCAATTCATATAAATTTAATGGAATCCAGAAGTGCTGCTCAATGTCAACTCATTATACGATTTGTGAAATCTAATGGGATCCAGATACCATGTCTTCATCCATGAGATCCCAAGTACTCGGATCGATCAAAAGTACAATTCTATCCAAACCGCTCATTTTCAAATGATATCCATATTGCACAAGAATATTCATTTTTTATTTAAAAATTTTATATAGTTTGATCCATAACAATTCTCGCATTGTACCCACAACTATCTATATTTTTGAGTTATCCCGAGATCTTTCTTCTTTTGCTAATATCATTGCCCTTTGTGCAAGTTCGTCTACTGGAATATGTAATTTGTGCTAATGAATTTATCATAAATGATAGTATAAGTTTCTAGTTTCTACTTTCTACTTTCTTCTCTTGCTTGTCTATATGAACTTCTTATTGACTAATGAAACTGGAGGAATATTCTAGCTTAATCGATTTCTCTGTTATTTCGAATAATAATCATGGGAATTTGACCATTTTATAAGTACACTGCAGCACTACTTGAACCAAAATGCCTTCTGAGCGGTCCCCCTTTAGCACTATGAATGATCAGATTTTGTCTAAAATCTTCAGGAGATGCCCATATAGATTCAAATTTTATGATCCATCGATCGATGGGATGCTGACTACACTTTGACATCAAGAAATGTCTTCAGGAGGTCCCTAACTAAACTATTTCAAGAAAATGAGATTTCATGAATCTGTTCTTTATTTAGAAAAGCAATGGGGCCTTGTGCTTTTAGACAGTTTCAAAAGTCTAAATAGTTTGACAATTAGTTGGAAGGCATATTCATGCTTTGTACTCATGTGCTATTGTCTCTAAACAGTTCAAGCCAAAACTCAACTACACAAGTGATCTTTAACTGGTGCCTACTGAAAATGCCCATTCAATGAACATCACTAGGATTCCACAACTTGTCATAGGCCTATATAAACACAAAAAGAAAAGCCTCTACCACCACAACTCTCATCAAAACTTAAAACTATTTAAAGCTTCATTATTTGCTTATCTAATTGAGATAAACAACCATGGCTATCCGTATGCCTCGTATAATCAAGAAGTCTTCTACAGCTAAAGATGTACCAAAAGGCCACTGTGCTGTGTATGTCGGGGAGGAGCAGAAGAAGAGATTTGTGATTCCTATATCATTCTTGAGCCAACCTTTATTTCAAGACTTGCTTAGTCAAGCTGAGGAAGAATTTGGTTTCAATCATCCAATGGGTGGTCTTACAATACCTTGCAGAGAGGATGTCTTCATTAACCTTACTTCTTGTTTGAGGAACTGAAATGGAAACTTGCTTTCACAATTTTATACTAAAGCAAGATTCAGACACTGTAAAGTTTAGGAGTATTTAGAGAAAACAGTAATTAATGTTAGAATGAGGATTTTGCCTCTGACTAGGTCGAATAGTGAACTTATATTTACAAAGCCTGATTGTTAAATTATGGGAAGATAATGAAGTATTGAACCTTCTTCATTAATGATTTCATTCATTTAGAATTGGTGTTTTTTCAAGTTTTCATGGTTTTCTAACAATCTTGAGCCAGAATCAAGTTATCATTCCCAAACTAAGTGCAACAGAAGAACTACATAATGTTGTTAAGTCAAGCTGAGGAACAGTTTTGTTTTGATTGCCCCATTTGCAAACCAATCTTACTCTTACAAAATTAGTACATTTTCATATGTAAGGCAACACTAACTAAGTAACTAGTGGAAACAGTTTGTTGTTTGCTCCGACAGCAGGCAATTCAGAACTCCTTGAGACAAATTTAAACTCTTTTAACTTAGAAAACTGAACTTCAATACTCTGTGCTTGTAAAATTCAACAAGAAAAGTTTCACTACCCCTACGTTTTCTTCACTAGCTTTGTCTAAGTTAGTTGTAGCTGCATAGTTGATTGAGGGACATTATAAAACGCATCCAAGTGAAATGCTATATATAACCTGAGATCTAAGTTTAGCATATGACTAGGTCCTTACAAGTTACAGCTTCATTTATGGAAAAATCAACATAGTGATGAAACTGAATTTATTTGGCGTAAGTATGTGGTCTTTGGTTTCTAGGCCATAATGCTGACTGTCCATAGATACATAGACTGTTAATTTTGGTATAGTAATTTAGCTTCCAATTAAAGAAGTGCTGTTTAAAGTCTACTCATTATTTGACTTGTATATTCTCTCTTGACAAATTTAAGTCAGCATATTATTCTTCCGGATTTGTACCAGTGAATTATCAAAATGATCACCAGATTAGAAATAAGTTTCTACACTCTTCTAGTTCTTGTCTTTAACCTTCTTATTGACTAATGAAACTGGAGGAATATTCTTGATTTATCGATTTCTTTGTTATTTCCAATAATAATCATCGCAGTTTGACCAATTTATGTGTACTCAACTGCAGCACTACTTGAACAAACATGTATCCTGACCATCCCTTTAGCACTATGAATGATCAGAATTTGTCTAAAATCTTCTGGAGATGCCCATATAGATTCGCATTTTATGATCAATTGATCAATGGGATGCTGACTACACTTTTTTGATTCAATATCAAGAAATGGCTTCAGGTGGTCCCTAATTAAACTATTTCATGAAAATGAGCTTTCATGAATCTGTTCTTTAATTAGAAAAGCAATGGGGTCTTATGCTTTTAGACATAGTTTCACAGTCTAAATATTTTGATCATTAGTTGGAAGGCATATTCATGTGTAATACTCATGTGCTATTGTCTCTAAATAGTTCAAGCCAAAACTCAACTACACAAGTAATCTTTAACTGGTGGTGCCTACTGAAAATGCCAATTCAATGCACTTCACTGGGATTCCACAACTTTCCATTGGCCTATATAAACACATAAAGAGAAGCCTCAACCATCACATTTCTCAGCAAGACTTGAAACATTCAAAGCTTTACTCTGCTTTCAAAGTCCTTACAAGTTCTTTCCTTCATTATTTGCTCATCTACATTGAACTAAACAACCATGGCTGTCCGTATGCCTCGTATAATCAAGAAATCATCTACAGCTAAAGATGTTCCTAAAGGCCACTGTGCTGTGTATGTTGGGGAGGAGCAGAAGAAGAGATTTATAATTCCTATATCATTCTTGAGTCAACCTTTATTTCAAAACTTGCTTAGTCAAGCCGAGGAAGAATTTGGTTTCGATCATCCAATGGGTGGTCTTACAATACCTTGTAGAGAGGATGTCTTTGTTAACCTTACTTCTCGTTTGAAGAACTGAAATGGAAACTTGCTTTCACAATTTTATACTTAAGCAAGATTCGGACAATGTAAAATCTAGGAGTTAGAGAAAACAGTAATTGATGTTAGAATGAGGATATTGCCTCTGAGTAGGTAGATTAGTGAACTTATATTTACAAAGCCTGATTGTTATATTATAGGAAGATAATGAATTATTGAACCTTCTTCAATTGATGATTCCATTCATTTAGCACGGTGTTTTTTCAAATTTTCATGGTTTTCTAACAGTAAGTGATCATTCCCAAACTAAGTGCAATAGAAGAACTACACAATGTGATAAAATCTACAGTTCTTTGCCTCTCCGCTTCCTATTAAAATGGGACGTACAAAGGCCTAGAACCTTTGCTTTAGCCTTTGAGTATTAGTTTCAAGACTTGTTACGTCGAGATGAGTAGCAGTTTTGTTTTTGATCACCCCATTTGTGAACCAATCTTACTCTTGCGAAATTAGTACTATTTCAGCAATTTTGCAACCTCTTGTTACTCTTGAGTAATTGGTTAACACAGAACTGTGCTGCATTTTCATATGTAAGGCAATACTAACCAACTAATTAGTGGAAACAGTTTGTTGGTTACTCCGACAGCAGGCATTTTAGAACTCCTTGAGACAAATTTAAACTTTTTTAACTTAGAAAATTGAAATTCAGTACTCTGTGCTTGTAAAATTCAACAAGAAAAGAGTCACTACTCCCACTTTTCATTGCTAGCTTTCTCTCATTACTTGTAGCTGCACAATTGATTGAGGGACATTATAAAACGCATCCAAGTGAATAAAGGGAAGATCTGAGATCTGAGTTTAGCATTAAGACTAGGTCCTTGCAATGCATAGGAACTGACCAGGATCATCATCATAAGATTTTTAACTTTTCCAACTTGCTAGGTGTAACTTACCAATAGCAATATTTATGGGAAAATCAAGAATATTCGGTCTTTGGTTTCTAGACCATACAGGCCTTAATGCTGACTGTCCATTAATACATAGAATGTTTAGTTTGTTATAGAAATTTAGACTCCAATTAAAGCAGTACTGTTCAAAGTCAACTCATTATTCGATTAATATAATCTCTTGACAAATTTAAGTCAGTATTATTTTTGTGGATTTGTATCAGTGAATTATCATAAATGATTACCAGATTAGAGATAAGTTTCTCCATTCTTCTCTTGCTTGTCTATAATCTTCTTAGTGACTAATGCAACTTGAGAAATATTGTAGCTTACTAGCTTAATTGAGTTCTCTACAATAATCATCCTAAATTGACCGTGTTATAAATATTCAACAGCAGCACCATATGACAAGAATCAACATGCATCCTGAGCCGTCCCTTCAGCACTATGGATGATCACCTTTTGTCTAAAATATTCTAGAGATCATATAGATCGTGTTTTATGATCAATCAGTGGAATGCCGACTATACTTTGGTGATTCAACATCAAGAAAATGATATATCATGAATCTGTTCTTTTTTTGTTTAAATCAGTAGGGCCTTCTGCTTTTAGACATTTTTTGGAAGTCTAAAATAGTTGGAAGGCATATTCATGGGTCATCTCATGTGCAATTGTCTCTAAACAGTGCCTCACCAAAACTCAACTACACAATAATCTTTAAGCGGTGCCTACATAAAATGCATATCACTAAGACTTCTCTACTGGCCATTATCCTATATAAACACATAAAAAAGAACCCTTACCACCACAGCTCTCAGCAAAACCTGAAACTATTCAAATCTTTGCTCTGCTTTCAAAGTCCTTACTTACAATATTTGCTCATCTATATTGAACTAAACAATCATGGCTATCCGTATGCCTCGTATAATCAAGAAGTCTTCTAAAACTAAAGATGTTCCGAAAGGCCACTGTGCTGTGTATGTTGGGGAGGAACAGAAGAAGAGATTTGTGATCCCTATATCATTCTTGAGCCAACCTTTATTTCAAGACTTGCTTATCCAAGCTGAGGAAGAATTTGGTTTCGATCATCCAAT
The DNA here is from genome assembly GCF_036512215.1 of Solanum lycopersicum. Classification (NCBI taxonomy): domain Eukaryota; kingdom Viridiplantae; phylum Streptophyta; class Magnoliopsida; order Solanales; family Solanaceae; genus Solanum; species Solanum lycopersicum. The sequence continues at coordinate 93,479,697 of NC_090800.1, forward strand.
GGGCGGTCTCACAATACCTTGCAAAGAGGGTGTCTTCATTAACCTTACTTCTCGTTTGAGAAACTGATATGGAAACTTGCTTTCACAAATTTATAGAAAGTAAAGCAGGATTCGCAGAGTCTGTAAATTTTAGGAGTTGGAAGAAAACAATAGTTGACATTACAACGAGGGTTAGTGCCTCTGACTAGGTAGATTAGTACTTATATTTACTATGCTGGATTTTTATTCATGTCAAAGAGATGAATGACCCTTTGACAATTGATCAAAGATACTGAAATTTTGGTAATTTTCTCCTAATCTTTTAATTAATGGATATATTCAATTAGCATTTGGTAATCCAGCAACGTCAAATTGAATCCATTGAAACTTTACCGATAAACTAGAGAACTCGTTACAATGATTAAAACATTACGTTGATATCATTAGCTAAGTAAATTGAAAGAATTTAATAATTGGGGATTAGGGCTAAAAAGGCCACTTTGTCCATTGATTTCTATTACTTATTCCTTCGGTTAAAATATATGAAAATCATAGTATAATCATTAGAATGGTATAAGGAATGCATACCTAGATTTATAGGATGCAGTTCCAACTGGCTGTTGCTTAATTCCGGCCGGTCTACTCAGTCTCCGGCTCCGACGATCCAGAAACTTGATTCTATCTTTTTCTTTGCGGGCTTCGACCATCAAATCGAACACGCTAATCAAGAAACCGCCCTATCACTCCAATCACAAAATTTAATCATCGTTTCAATGATTTAATTCCGAAAAACTCCCTTGTCCCCATTTACTCGCCCATATTTTCTGTTATATTTGTTTCTATTTACTAGTTCATTTTAACAAATCAAGAAAATATTTTTTTTGAAACAAAAAAATAAATTTATTATACTTGGTGAGTTACATATCTTTTAAGTTAAAAGTAAAATTGTAACTAACTTATGATAATAATTGGTGTAATATGTGTCAATTCAAAAGATGATAACTAAATAAAAACAGCGAGAGTATATACAAGGCAGATTCATGTAATCAAGAAACTAGAATTCTGGTAATTTTAAGAAATTAGTTCTTGCCATATGTTTTTTATTAGTTTATGTTGATTATCACACTATTATGAAGTTGTTACTGTTTTTCTAACTTTACCTTGCTTTTCTTATTAACTGCTATGTTTCTTTCATATTTTTCTTCTTTTACTAGAGTTTGATGCACTTGAGTTGAAGGTTTTTGGAGAACAACCTATCTACCTCCACGAGATAGAGGTAATATTTACGTATATTTTATTCTCACGTGACCCTACTTTATGAATTTCACTGGGCATGTTGTTGTTGTTGGATTCATGTGGACTCATAACTTTAAGGCTAGATGATCTATCTACAAGTCCAGCATACAAACGAAAATATCCTGTTTTAGTAAACTAGGCGACACAGGACCATAATGCTGGCCAAATTGGAATGAAGGTAGATTGCCATTATAAAAAGGTGCTATCTAAAGTCAACTCATTATTCTCCTTATAAAAACTAAACAACTCAAGGAGCACTGAGTCAATTGATTTTTCTGAAATATTTAAGTCAGCACAGCATGTTATTCTTATGGAGTAGAGATAATCTTCTATATTCTTCAGGCTACGTTCTCTTGGTTGTTTCCTACAAAATAGTGGTGAGAGTCCACACATGCTTAGCAGTGGAATAACAGGAGTATACACTGGTTGGCTTTGCTCTTCATTGACCAGAAACATTGAACAATTATGACCTTCTTATCGATAAATGGAACTCTAGAAATATTCCAACTTATCCAAATCTCTATTATTCAAATAATAATGATCCTAATTTGACCGTTTTATAGTTACTGTATAAGTCTTCAATAGCAGCACCAACTTGTATCATGGGCCATGACTTGAGTATTTTAATTGATCATTGGAATGCTGACTACAACTTGTTGATTCAACACCAAGAAATGTCACCAGGTGGTCCCTAAATCTACCATTTTCAAGAAGATGAGGTTTCCATTTGTTGTTTGTTGTGAATATCAGTGGGACCTTCTGCTTTTAGGCAGAGTTTCAAAGTCTAAATAGTTTGATGATTAGCCTTCTAAATAGTCTGATGATTAGTTGGAAGGCATAATCATGTGCTATTGTCTCTAAACAGTGCTGCACCAAAACTCAACCATACAAGTATTCTTTAGCTAGTGCCCACATAATGCCTATCCAATGCATATCACTAGGATTCTACTACTTGTCATTGGCCTATATAATCACATACAAAGAAAGGTTTATCATAACAGCTCTCACCAAAACTTGAAATCATACAAAGCTTTCCTCTGCTTTCAAAGTCATTTTACAAGTTCTTTCCTTCCTTATTTGCTCATCTATATTGAACTAAACAACCATGGCTATCCGTATGCCTCGTATAATCAAGAAGTCTTCTACAAGTGGAGACGTTCCGAAAGGCCACTTTGCTGTTTATGTAGGGGAGAAGCAAAAGAAGAGGTTTGTGATCCCCATATCATTCTTGAGCCAACCTTTATTTCAAGACTTGCTTAGTCAAGCTGAGGAAGAATTTGGCTTTGATCATCCAATGGGCGGTGTCACAATTCCCTGTAGTGAGGATGTGTTCATTGATCTTACTTCTCGCTTGAATAGGATCTGAGGCCTTTCCTTTCACAATTTTGTAAAGAACTAACCTGGATTTCCAGTTTGTACATCAGAAGAGTTAGAAAAGACATCATATATATACCGCGTCTTAGAAAATTAGATAGAGGGGATTACTGTCAGATACAACAGTAGATCCCAATTCGAATTGTAATATTCACTAGTTTATGCAATGAAATCTTTTCATACACATTTTTATCCAATTTGGTTTGATAGTAATCTTGTTGAACAAAGTTCCTTGAATAACTCCATTTTCTTCATAACATGGGAACTGGAGCTTCTGAAGTACAAGTCTCAGATTATCCAAGACATCATTTTAGTATATGGCATTCCATTGGACATTTTCATTCTTTGCTCATTTAAAAACAAATCTCTGACTTGATTTATCAGAACTTCTCTCTATCGGCTGAGTAACTTGGGATACTTTATGGTCTGCTAAGTTGATTAAATAATCAGATTAGAGGATTTATGATATGAGGAACAAAAATTGTCTGTTATTGATGAAACCAAAAGGAAGATATAAAACCAGTGCGTCTTGATAAATATTACAATCCAACACCTTACCGTAAAGGTAATTCTATTTGTTTGCAAATTATGCTTCTGATTCTCTAAACTTCACATCTAATCATCTACGCAGCCATAACTTGCTTTGCTTTTAAAATCTATTTTCTCCCATATTTGCGAAAATGGGTTCCACTCTCTTGCCCTCAATATCGTCTCATTCATGTATTAAATGGTATTTACACTGAAATCAGGATAGCTTTTAAGTGTGTGTCCTTTACATAATGCAGCTACGATGTTCGATGAAATTACTGAGAAGAGCATTTCCTGTCAGGCTGCTCTGAAGCTAAGATGTGGATAGAGGCCTTGTACACGGGTAATTTTTTTTTCTCTTTCAGATTCTTTAAGCTCTTTATTGGGCTCTTTGAATTAGGTAGGCAGTTTCATGGATATGTTATTCGGAAAGTTCATGACATGAAACCTGATTTTTCTGTTTACAAATGGTTATTAGAAATGTATGACAAGGTTAGGCCTGTATACACTAAATTTACAGCAGTGATTAGTTTGTATTACCACAAGTAGAATCTGGGGAGGGTAGAGTGAAATTTGACCTTACCCTACCTCATGGAACTAGAGAGACCGCTTGGCTCAAGAAAAGGGCATAGGGATAGAAGGAGCCAAACCAGTTGGTGTGGCATTCTGTGTGCCATGTGGCCCATGTCAGCTTGTAGTCACGCTTGCCAAGTAAATAAAGTACTTTGATCCTTGTGTGTTGCGATTGCAGTTCCGTACCCAGTCCCGAGCACTATAGTTGTTCAATTGACTTATTTTATCAAGCCAGTGTATGGAAATTTGTTATCTCAAATTATAAGTACACCACAAAAAGGACACCGAAGGAAAAGTGATATGATCCTTCATGTGCTAGTGTCTTTCATAGACATCAATCAAATCATTTTTACCACATGTTATAGGAAGTTTCAAGGTACCATGATCAGGTACCATTCTCTTTCTTCACCTATATGATCTGGAATGAAGTGCTTCTCAATAACAAAACTGATTAGGTAGCTGACCAATTCTTGCCATCACGCTCTGGCTTTAGCCTTTGAGTGGCCTTCTGTATATACACACAAATAATTAATAAGTCGAACAGTATATGTCTATGTGATGATGGGATGGAACAGAAGTACAATTTACAATCTTAGTACCAATTCCCAAATTTCTTCATATAAATTCTTTTCAACCATTTAGGCACTTATGATTAATGATAATTCTCCCATATATTTCGGATCAAGTTATAGACCTCAGGTAAGAAACGCTTGGAATTGGAAATTATGGTCATTTTAAAAAAATATTTACAACAAAACTGCATTACCATTTACAAATTTTTCAGGGATGTGTATCTAGACATAAATAATAACATGGCACAACTCTTGTTTAGCAATTGATTTTGAGAGATACCTTGTCCCAAGCTCAAAAAGAAGGTAGATCCGTTGTCCTTGATCTAAGGCCTAATGATAACTTATGTTTCAAGTCTGAACAAAGCTAGGAAGCACTTAGCTTCTCTCACATCACTGCTGTTTCTGGATAGTAACTGATAAATTTTCATGTCTCCCAGTATGGTGCTTACTATAAATCAAACAGCAATATATGTCCAGAGTTACCTTTTATCCGAGTGGTCCACTCCAGGCATAACTAAGCTCCAGGTCATATCTTATTAAAAATTCTACGCCTTGTTCCAAGTTTCAAGTAAGGTAGGGCCTATTGCACTTGATTAATATTAAAATCTAATACTTGGAGGGAAAAAGCATGTGATACTTCAGTGACATTGTCTTCTGCTGGGCCGACAGATACCTATTCAACACATATTGTATGAGTTGCCATTGTCTATATAAACATATTCAAAGAGGTATCTACCACCACAGCTCTCAGCAAACTTGAAAGTATTCAAAGTATTCTCTGCTTTTGAGTTCAAGTATCATCTATAACTAAAAGATTATGGCTATTCTTGGAATGATCAAGAAGTCTTCCACAACTAAAGATGTTCCCAAGGGTCACTTTGTTGTATATGTCGGGGAGACGCAAAAGAAGAGATTTGTAGTCCCCATATCATTCCTGAATGAACCGTTATTTCAACACTTGCTTAGTCAAGTTGAGGAAGAATTTGGCTTCAACCATCCAATGGGTGGTGTGACTATTCCCTGCAGTGAGGATTTTTTCATTGATCTCACATCACGCTTGAGGAAGTAAAAAGGAAACCAGTCCCCATTTTTGCTCAATTTTGTATAGTTGTAAAGCAGGATTATCTCCACCCTGTACAGTTTCAGAGTTAGAAAATACACTAGGTAGAACATAGCGAATGGATGTCATTTGACTAAAGAATTTTTTCTACTTCAAAAAGAATTGAAGTACTGAACCGTTTCACTTCTATGGTTCCATTCTAGTCCATATATTGATGTAATGAATTCATTGCAATAGAAAATTTTTGGTCAACTCTCATGGTTTGCTAATCTGAATGAGCTAGAATCTGATCTTCGAAGGTGGCATAACCCATAATTGATGATATTATGGTCATGCCATCTTTAGTAAAATGATAGTTGGTAAACGTTAGTACATTACTATTCTCTACCATTTGGAAACGGTTCTCAGAATATGTTGAAATAACATGGATTATCCTAATCTGGAAAGTTGATCCAAATGGCTCAAGTATGAGGGACCAAACAAATAATTAGTCGGATAATTCAGTAAATTTATCTTCAATCGTACTGTTGTAGAAGTCCAACTCTCAAATAATCCATTTATGAATCAGATAACCAGTTGGAACTACCATTGTTATAAACAACAAGACATCTTTTATCAAGTGGTCCAGACCTGAGTCATTACAAGACAATCAGCAATTGTTTTCAATTTGATTTCTAAAGATCCTGTGTTCTCTATCTTGTAATGAAAAATAGTGGTGCCTGTTGATCTTCAGGCACAATGGCCTAAAACCATAAATGCTTGAGGATGAGTTGGACAACAGAGCCATGTGATACTTCTTGACTTATTGTGCTATTGTCAATCCATAGTGTTACAAATGCCTCTTCACCAGTGAACTCCTATAAGGTTGGCATGTCTTCTCTTATTCTTCTTAAATATATGGACACACAGTTTGCATATATTTTAGTCCTTGAAATCATCATATGGCACTGTTCCATATTTATGGATTTGATTCCGAGAGATCCTTTGTTCAATGTATGAGAAAAAAGTAGGACCTACTGTTCTTGAACTTAAATGAGCTAAAACAATTAACCATGTCAATAAGCTGGAAGACAGGACCATGTGGTAATTGATATGTCATTGTCCTTCACTGATGCCCAACCCAAATGGCTCTTCACCACAAATCGAGGAGATTTTTTGGCTTGCCCTTCTCTTATATAAACAATGTTTTGAGGAGTAGCCACAACCACTACAACTCACCCATAAAACTAGAGAACTACTCAAAGATTTCCCTTTCCTTTCAGAATTTTTAGTAATTCTTCTCTTCATCATTTGCTCATCTTAATTAAAATATCATGGCTATCCGTGTTCCTCGTATAATCAAGAAGTCCTCAACATCTTTGGATGTTCCCAAGGGCCATTTTGTTGTTTATGTCGGGGAGCAGCAGAAGAAGAGATTTGTGATACCGATATCATACTTGAGCCAGCCTTCATTTCAAGACTTGCTAAGTCAAGCAGAGGAAGAATTTGGCTTCAATCATCCAATGGGTGGTATCACAATTCCCTGCCGAGAGGACATCTTCATTGACATCACTTCTCAATTTAGGATTTAAGTAAATAATTGAGATCAATTTTCCTTTTTAGATCTCATAATTTTGTATACGAAAGTAGGAGATTCATTTTGTACAGTTTGTTAAATAGAAGCTTACCACCACAAAGATTGGTGCTTTTTGATTCACAAAGACTAATTCAAAGAACACAGATTCAACATTATCAATGTGCAAACTCTAACCCATTGTTTTATTTCATTTGCAAAGTATTCTTTGAAATTGTATGTGAGATAAGACTTTAATGTTGAGGCACTTGTGTAGAGTACCAGACATTTTTGAATTAATGTAGTTTGCTTCGTGCGAATTAATAACACTGAGATTATCTTATTTAAATAGTGCATTCCATGCTGAGTTCTAATGTCACTAAAATAGAGGATCAAATTATGTGTGATCAAACAGATTAAAATTACTAATCTAACTTGAAAAGGAAAAATGTTAGAGACAAAAAACAAAATCTGAAGTACATTCAATTTTATATTACAAAATGTGGTATATATATTTTGACCCCTCAATAAGTAATTACACTTGAAAACTCGCTGCTCATCTCACACTTATTCCTTTTAAAACCTAAATTTCTAGTTTCAACACCCCATTGCATGTTAGCAGCATCATTTGAATTCTTCCTTTTCTTCATGTTTACTTCTTCAACAGCTCGTGGAAACTCTTCTACCGTCCTACAAGACTCTGAAGAAGTAGTGCTATTAGACTGTAGGAATCTGTTTACTGTGGCTCTTAGAGTCAAATTAGGCAAGAGAGCATCAACAAGTATATTTGTAGCCCCACATACACAAACAGAGTTAGACATAATATAATTCCTTATGCATTTGTCGCAGAAACTACTAAAACAACATTTACTTGCTATAACTGCATCTTTCATTAATCCTTTACACAATGAGCAGTGAAGCTCTGGTGGTATAGCTGTATAGGAATGCTTTGAAGAAGATCCTTGAACCACCTTAGTATCAGCTGCCACATAAGGCCTCAAAACAGCAACACTTGCACTGGGTGGCTGCAGTTTCTTGATGTCATAATTGGGGTCACCATTTGTAGGGCAATGCTGAATGAAATGGCCAGGCACCTTGCATCGATGACACACATACCCTGGTCCTGGTGGTGGGTTTTTCCATTCCGTTCTACCTTGTCCAACACTAGAGCCAGCTGATCTTGTGTTATTATACGATATGTTTCCTACTGAATTCTTGATTATACTACTAGAACAACTGGACTCTGGACTGCCTAATTGAATTGGCACTGCTATTTTTGGAATTACATACACATCATCGCCAAAATCATTGTAATCAATATCTTGAGAATATTTGGACTCTTTTTTAACTGAATGAACCTCCTCCTGTTTACACAGCACTTGCTTGGGCTCCTCTTTGATTACAATGGGGAAGCAAGGTAATCCAGCAACGCGACGAATCAAAACACTTGTACTTCTTGGAATCAAGGTGGCATGATCAACATAATCTTCGTTAGTTTGTAGGTTGGTGAGAAGAATGTCGAAATCTTTACCCCAACCATAACGCTTGGATTCAAATATCTTTGATTTCAGATTGCCCACAGAAATAAAATGATCAAGAATTGGTATCGAATCATAATCCTTACAACTTTTATACTTGATATACACTGCCATAACTGAAATATTTTTGCTAGAAAAACAATAAGAAACAAAGTCAAGAATTTGGTTTCACAGAAACAGAGTTAGGAATTGCGTTTATATAGACTTTTTTCTTTTTAACTTCCGAAACACAGTTGGAATCTGAAAGGAAAAAAAAAGTTTCCTAAAACTGTAAATCCCATTTCCATACTTTCCTAAGCCAACTCAGAATCTGAAAAAAAGTTTCCAAAAATTGTAATCCCATTTCCATACAAACTTAGATTACCTTATTTTATACTTACAAAAATAATTTGATTTTAGAAATTTATAATTGTCGTTATTCTAATATATTTTAGAATAATTTTATCTTTTCAATATTTTTGAATTTATAAAAAATACATCATATTCAATTATTTATAAGTCTAATTATTAAATTTGGAAACCTGATTGGGTTATTATATTTTTAGGTATGGAATGTATTTTTGTTTGACCGTAATAATTTTGGTGATTTTGTGCACTCTTTTTAAATCATTGTTTTTTTTGCTTGACTGTATTTTATGAGCGTTTTCTTGTTTAATTATATTTTTGTGGTGGTGTACAAAATACAATGCATTCAATGAATAACTAAATTATTTGAGATAATAATTATAAACTGAGTATATATTAATTATATATTTTTATTGTACAAGAATTATACAGAAATATAAGTGTGAAAGATTATAATGGCTATGACGCGTATATGCATAAAAAGTGTATTTACATTGTATTTAATGCATATACATTATCTATAACACATTCAATGCTCGTATATACTATGTATATAAATTGTATAATGCATACATATAGTGCATATACAACTTATAACATTTATATAATTATAAAGTGATTGAAATATAATGTCCACATGCCAAGTAAAATTTTTCTGTCACAAACAATTCTCATTTTCTTTCTTTTGTATTTTTTTATCCCTTTCTCCGGGAGCACTCACTTTTATTTTTTAATTGAAAGATGCTTATTATCGGAGCAAATTTCTCATTCTTAAAAAGTTATAGATAGAGCTTGAGAGTGCTAGGCTAGAGGTGGTTAAGTCTACTTTTTGTTTATTTAATTTGTAGTGTGTGATTTAGATGAGATTCTTTTATCAAGCACAAAATTAATTATAGATGATCAAACAAAAAATTGTTAATTCTTTAAAATAATATGAAAACCTCACAATGCTTGTTGAGTTGATAAAATTTACAATTCTTTAGTTTTGCTTGAAAATCAAATGGAACTCAAAGCCAGCAAAACACAAAAGAGATCAGCTCCATATCAAATAATTTGGCCTAGAAGCCAATTGTTTACTTGTACCATAAATTATTTCTATTAACTTTAATACTTCCTCAATTTTAATTGATTCAATTGTTGAGATATTTTTTATTTTTTAAATTAATTTAATTATTTGATTGTCAAGATTATTTTTTAAAATTTCAATTTTATCTCTCATTAGTACTTATTGAAATTAGTTATTAATTAATGTTTATAGTCATAAATTTAATAATAATTAATAAGAATAAAGATAAAAAGTTATGTCTAATTTATTCTTAATTTTGTTTTCTTAAACGATCTGAAACGTCTCAAGAATTCAATTAATTTGAAATGTGAAAATATTAAATAACTATATAAAATAATAGTAATAGTCAAATTTTAAATTTTAAGCATCCTCAAGAAAAAATATACCATATTAATATAGGCCAAATAATATAAAACAAAAAAATATTTTTTTGTATATGCGTCAAACACACCGAAAAAAAAAAATCTATTTATTTCCTAATTTTTTTCTTCTTCTAAAAAGGCAGTTTTTTATTGTGCCAAACGCACATTACATAAACTCATTTTCCATATTTTGAAAATTATAAGATATGATTATTTAAATTTTACATTAATATTGTAGTAGTAAAAATTAAATATGGATATAATTTTTTTTAAAATAAGTGGCTGCCTCGAAGTTGACAAAATAGTCTGCGTCGAAATTTTCAAAAAAATTAAAGGCGCCGTGTTAATAGGGCGCTTTGTGCAGATTTTGAAATAAACCCTAGACTGCTCTTCGCCGCTCAATCTTCTTATCTCATCTTCAATCCTCTCCATTGTACCCAAAAGCAAAACTCACCACAAAAATCGTTTAGCCAAACGCCATACACAATGGCCAAAAAGAAGACGACCCCGCAAGATAATCAACCCCAAAACCCCACTGAAGTGGTTAAGGAAAATCAGGTGAAAGAAAACAATCATTCCATTGCCATGGAAGAAGCTTCTGAGAAACTTGAGAATCTCAAGAACCTCAACAGTATGCTTCTCAAGGAGACTATTGAGAAACGGCAACAGGTGGATTCGCTAGTGCAGGCAAAAGGATGTCTGGAATCGGAACTCAAAAGGTCTAACTCGGAGAAAAGCGAGTTGCAGACTGAGTTGACTCAGTTGAGTGAACAGGTTGTTCGGCTGGAGATTGAGAAGAAATTGGTGTCTGTGTTTGTTGCTGTGCAGATTGGTTACCATGCTGAGGTGATTGAGAGTGAGAGGAATGGGTTTCGTGAACAGAATGACGTGGTTGAGAAGAAGCTGAAGAGTGTAGAGGTAGAAATGCGTGATGTTTTGAGAGAGAAGGGTGAGATTGAGAAGCTGTTGACTGAAAAGGAGAGTGAGATTGAAAACCTAAGGAAGCAATTGAATGCTGTTGCTGATGAGGTTGCACACGAGAGGAATGTTTTGGAGGGGATTCGTAAGGAGAAGGATGAAATAAAAATGAAGCTTGACGCCCAAATAGAGGAAGCAGATGGATTGAGGGTGAGGTTGGTTGAAACTGAGAAGCGAGAGAAGGAGATTGAAGGAGAAGTTGGGAAATTAAGGGTTGAATACGATGCTCTCACTGAGAAAATCAAGGACAGAGAAAGCAAGATCCAATCCATGGTGAGAGAGAAGGAATTGGTCGCAAATAGCCTTTTGGGTTCAAATAAAGTGATTGAAGAACTAAGGGGGCAGATTGATGGGATTGTTAGGGAAAAAGAAGGGATTGAAGTGGAGAGAAATGCGGAAATGAAAAAGAATGGTGAATTGCAAAACACAGTAGCTGGTCTTGACGATATGGTGCTGAGTTTGCAAAAGGAAGAGGCAAAATTGCGTGAAAATTTGGCTGGGTTAGAGAAGAAGTGTTTGGAAGGCTTAAGAAAGGAAGAGGAGATGGAGAAGAGGATAAATGAACTTGTGAAGGGAAACAATGAGAAGGACATCAGAGTTGAGAACTTGATTGAAGAAAAGGCCTTGGTTGAGAAGGAACTAGACAAGGCATTGAAGCAATTAGACGTAGAGAAGAAGAAGGTTGAGCAAACGGTTACAGCAAAGAATGAGATGGAAGAGGCTAAAGTTGGAAGGGAGACTGAAATTGTTGAACTGCAGAAACAATTAGCTGAATTCAAGAATTCTATATCTGAATTAGAGGTGTCTTGCAATGGTCAAAACGAGAAGGTGAAGAATTTGGAATCTGAAGTTGGTAAGTATAAGGCTGCCTTCGGGCGAGTTACCCTTGAGAAGGATGAGAGGCAAAAGCGATTTGTCGATGAGGAACAGAATGGCATAAACATGAAGAAACAGATTGAAGAAATGGAGGATCACATTCAAAAAATTGTGAAGGAGGTTGAGCAAACCAAGGCTGATTACCTCAATGCTGTTAGAGAAAAGAAAGAGTTGGAAACTCAATGTCAAGTGTTGAACAAGGAAATTGCTTTTGCGCAAACCTCACTTGGCGAAACAGAGAAGAAAATTAGTGATATGCAGTGCAAGGTTGAGTTGGCAAACAGCAATTCTGAGGAAATCTTGAATGCTTTGAGGACTGCTGCAGGTTCAATCCGCTCGGATGGTGAAGGTGAAAGTGGCAGTGTGGTTGGTGAAAAACAAATGAATGGGGAAGATGTCAAGCCTTGTGAAGCAGAGTTGGAGGCCATAACAAATGCAATCAAGAGTAAAGAGAACAAAGTTGAGGAGATGCAGAGGCAGGTTGAGTTTTTGCAGTTTTCAGTAGCTCAAGCACAAAACAAGAAGAATTTCTGGACCATGTTATCTTCAGCAACAACACTTTTTGCTGCAATTTCTCTTGCTTATGTTGCTCGTGGCCATTGAGTAAGGGAGTCCTTAGTATTATCCAAACTGGTAATGACAAGTCCGAAGAAATGACTTGAGTTTTGTTCTTATAGTTTACCTTTAAGAAAGGCACATGATGCTACTGGTATCATGGCCTAGGCTTGACAATCTGACTGTTGTTAGCTTGTTTCAACATCATATGTAACCATTATGACCCTTCTTTTCATCATTCCGTATGAAATAATATCAAGTCCCTTTAGTTTCCAGAAAAGATACTAGAAAGTCTCTATGTTTTCAATAGGCATAACTCATAAATATGATCCTTAACTTAGTGTGAATTAACAACTATGACCTTTAATTTTGGGTAAGCACAAATAGACACTTAAACTTGTATAAAATTGAGTAAATGAACACATTCGTCCTACGTGACAACCTACATGACAATTTTGTATTCTACATGGCATCCTACGTGTAATATGCCATGTAGGACACTTCTGTTTACTTGTTCAATTTTATAATAGTTTAAGTGTCTGCATGTGCACATTCAAAGTTGAAGGACGTACTTGTTTATTGACGCCAAATTAAGGCTCATGTTTGTATATTATGCTTCTTCAATAACAACTAAGAAAAAGTATGCCTCAGTTGAAAGATTGTAATCCATGTCAACAGCACTTTTTTGCTGCAGTTGTCAAAGATATGAATGAATTTGAATTTTTCTAATTCAAAAGATCAAGTATTGACCTTTTTTCACTTTATAGTTCCATTCAGCTAGCGTTTGTATTTTTCCTACTTGTGATTCCATATGCTCAAGTACTGTGTTTTTCTAGTTTTCTCCGTACGAAGATCGAAAGATCTTTGCTTTCTCAACTCCCAAACACTAGTTAACATCGTGCTCGAATGAAATTCAGATTTTTATGTCAGAGGTGGATATATGTAGTTAATCCAACTAATAAAGGGAGAAGAAACCATCTTCATCTGGAGTAGCTGTACTATATCATTGTTAAACCCACCTGAAGACCAAGTTCCAGTAATTCACAACCTTTTCAGTCTAATCACTTACAGCTGATGTGCACCTGAGACTCTGTTCTCTCTTCTTTTTTTTTTGGTTCTTATTTAATAAGTACTTGGTAATTTTTTCAGGATATGAGATCTCATTTCATATGCCTTGTGATTTTCCCCTGGTTCATATTCTGATGTTTTTTGTGATCAGGTCGCATTTCTAGAGAGCTATTTTAAAGTTATTCTGCACTTACTGCTTGGAAATATATGGCTTTAAGGTTAGTTATCTTTAGAATAAATGTAGGTTAGTCTGAGCCATCAGTTTACAAGGCCTTGCATCTCACTTCTATAATGCTGGCTAGAATATGATTTTACATAAACATTTACTAAACAATTTTTGCGAGGTTCTTAATATTCTTAATGCTTCAATTCCTAGCTTCTCTTATGCTTTTTAAAATAAGAATCAAAAAGGTTCCTGCCTCTGAAGAGAAGTTTTGAGTTATATATAGATTCGCTGCTGTCTCTCAGCACTTCCAAGCGGACATTCACCTATGAAATTTTGTCTAGCTTCTATTTTTCTTTAATGATGATTGTGTAGTCCCCATTTTCCGGAGGTGCTTTCTTATGATTCATCAACTGTTACAGTGGTAATTTCAAGGTATGTCTCAGGATTCATACAACTGTTACAGTGCTAATTTCGAGATCTATCTCAGGTTATGTTTTATCCAAGAGGTCAATAACTTGGTCTTTCTCCTCACCTTAATTTAGAGTCTTTTCCTCTATATGCAGTCATGAAAGTCATACAATGCTTCATATGCAACCAAAATGGTCTTAAATTATAAGCACTGACATAGAAGGCAAGGTCATATGATGCTTCATGTGCTACTGTCTTTAATATTGTTATTAATCAAATGCCTTTTCACCAGCTATTATTAGGATGTTTTTGAGTACAATAATCAGGTACTGTCTATGAAACAGAATGCTTCTCAAAATCACCAAATAAATAGTGCTAAGTAGACACTGGTTATTTTTTTTCTTCATTAACTAGAAACATTGCAGGACCAATGACCTTTGAACAACAACTGTGCCTTTGTTGTGAAAATCAGTGGGGCCTTTTGCTACTAGCTCAATGTATGAATTGTGTGTATGACAATGAGTTGGAAGGCAAATCCATGTGATACTTTAGGTGCTATTGTCTTTAGCTGGTGGTCCACAGACCTATCCAGTGCACATCAATTGGATTCTACATCTTGTTGTTCGCCTATATAAACACTTACAGAGAAGGATTTACCGTAACAACTCTTAGCAAAACTTGAAACATATACGGCTTTTCTCTGCTTTCAAGGTCCATACTAATTCTTCCCTTATTTTCTATCTAGATTGAACGTAACAACCATGGCTATCTGCATGCCTCGTATTATCAAGAAGTCTTCTACAGGTGGAGATGTTCCCAAGGGCCATTTTGTTGTATATATTGGGGAAGAAGAGATTTGTAATCCCTATATCATTTTGAGCCAACCTTTATTTCAAGACTTGCTTAGTCAAGCTGAGGAAGAATTTGGCTTTGATCATCTAATGGGCGGTGTCACAATTCCCTGCAGTGAGGATTTTTTTTGTTGATCTCACATCTCGCTGACTAGGAAACCAGTCCCTTTTTTTTTTCTTACACAATTTTGTAAAGCTGTAAAGCAGGATCACAGTGTACAGTTCAATATTTAGAGGAAACACTAGTTAGGCTAATGAGTTTAGCACATAAAGAATGGATGTCACTCTGGACACATTTTTCTACTTCAAAAGAAATTGCAGTGATATACCTCTTTACTTCTATGGTTTTATTCTATTCCATGTACCGTTGTACCCAATTCATTGCAATACAAAAGTTTTGGTCAACTCTCATTGTTTGCTGATCAAATGAGCTGAAATCTGGTCTTCTAAAGTGGGCATAACCCATTCAATTGGTGACATTATGGTCAATAGGCTCTACCAAATTAGCAATATAATAATTACTCCTTGTGGTTTCAAATGAACTTAACATGTACTAGAGCTCTCCTGGATTGTGGAAACACTCGGTGCAATTGAAAATGGATACAAATTATTAAATCTTAATAAGATATGATATCTACACTTACCTTGAATATTAACTCAAATTTCTGGCAATAATAAGGTTGTGACTGACTCATAATTCAACGGATATTCGAATAACATAGACACATACATGTTAGCCATTAAACATTTGTATCAGTTTGTATCAATTTTGATTTCTGTCTAGTATTTTGAAGCAGTTGGGCCTGCTGTTCTTCAGGCACAATGGCCTAAAATCATAAATACTTGACAATGAGTTGGACAACAAAGCCATGTGATACTTCATCTGCTATTGTCTATCAACAGTGTAAAAAATGCCTCTTTACCAGTGAATTTTTTATCTGAGGTATGTTATAGTCCTATGGATTTGATTCTGAGAGATCCTTTGTTCCATGTAGGAGAAAAAGGTAGGACCTAATATTCTTGAACTTATATGAGCTTAAGCAATTAATCTTGTCAATTAGTTGAAAGACAGAATCATGTGGTAATTGATATGTCATTGTCTTAACAAATGCCTTGCTCAAATGGCTCTTGTCATGAGATTTTATGACTTGCCAAAGGCTTATATAAACATGTTTTGAGAAGTCTGTAGTCAGCACCACAGCTACTCAAAGCTTTTCCTGTGCTTTTTCAGAATATTTAGTACTTCTTCTCTTCATCATTTGCTTAAAAGAGCATGGCTATCCGTATGCCTCGTATAATCAAGAAGTCTTCTACAACTAGAGATGTTTCAAAAGGCCACTTTGCTGTTTATGTAGGGGAAAAGCAGAAAAAGAGATTTGTTATCCCCGTATCATTCTTGAGTTAACCTCTATTTCAAGACTTGCTTAGTCAAGCTGAGGAAGAATTTGGCTTTGATCACCCAATGGGTGGTGTCACAATTCCCTGTAGCGAGGATGTGTTCATTGGTCGCTTGAATAGGATCTGAGGCTTTTCCTTTCACAGTTTTGTAAAGAACAAGATTTACAGTATGTACATATGAGAATTAGGAAATACACATTATTTACTGAAAATTATGATGTCTAAAAGATATACAACACAATCTTTAACAAATGAAATTTGTTCTTTAGCCAATTTTAGTTTTCAGTTTTCTTGTTGAAATATTTTGTCTACGTGGTGTGTCCTACATAACTATTTTCTGTCTTATTAATTGTCTTGCGTGTATTATGTCATGTAAAATATGTGTGTATTTGTTCAATTTTAATGTCTATTTGTGTGCATTTAAAAATAGAGAATATAAATGCTAGCTTAAATCAAGTTAAATGAAATATTTAGCACCAACAGGAGTCGGTACTTGTGAATAGGAGAACATTCTTTATTGCAAGATGTTCGTCTACCCGCCGCCTTCGGTCAACTCAAACAATGTCGTAGTATGAAAAAAAGGAAAATCCTTCATCTTATTTGATCTTTTAAGCTCTTTCGTTCAATAAAATGGAGGTAATTGTAATTAACTCAAATTTCAATTGCTATATAACACATTATTTTGAATAAGGAAACAGCAAGGAAGATAGGATTCAAAACGTATTTTTTTTGTTTGTGAAAATAAAATAATGTCGACACTCTAATAATACCTTTTATTCTTGTGGAGGAGGAAAAGTAATTTGTAACTCTACAAAGTCAAGTTTTAATAGTCAAATTGAGTTCTCTGTCATCTCTCTTTGTAAATTAACTCCGTCGGCGACGCCGCAAGTCTACCGGAAGATTTCTTCAGGAGCTATTCGTCTGAAGGATGGGAGCCGACATCGCAGAAAGCGAGTTGAAGAAATTGGAATACCTCTCGCTAATTTCTAAGGTATGTTCCGAGTTGGAGGCACATTTAGGGTTTGGTGATAAGGTTTTAGCTGAATTTATAACTGAACTTGGTAGAAGTTGCTTAACAGTAGATGAATTTGATGACAAATTGAAAGAAAGTGGTGCTGAAATGCCCGACTATTTCGTAAGAACGTTGCTCACTATAATCCATGCTATTTTGCCTCCTAGTGCCAAGTCCAAGTCGGAGAAGGAGTCGAACAAGGATGGCAATGATTCCGAGTTTTCAGCTCTGAAGATCAGAGATAATAGGGATAGGGTTAAGGAGTTGGAGAAGGAGATTGAATTGGAGGCTAGGAGTAAGAGGAGAGATGAAAAGGGAGAAGAACGGGATAGGAGGCGAGAGGGGGATAGAGATTATAGAAGAGAAAGGGGTAGAGACAGGAGGGATAGGGATAGGGGTAGGGATCGAGATAGAGATGATGGTAGAGTTGAACGCAGGGCTTCAGAAAGGCGCAGAGACAGGGATGGAGATGGAGATGTATATGCAAAGGGTAGTAGAGATGATTATGAGCAAGACGGGGATGATGATCGGAGGGATAGGAGAAAATCGAGGCATCATGTGGATGAGCCAGAGTTGTATGCAGTATATAAGGGGAGGGTATCAAGGGTGATGGATTCTGGTTGTTTTGTTCAGCTGAATGAATTTAGAGGGAAAGAAGGCTTGGTGCATGTTTCACAACTTGCTACTAGAAGGGTTAGTAATGCCAAAGATTTGGTAAAACGGGACCAGGACGTTTTTGTGAAGGTTATCTCTATTAGTGGGCAGAAGCTGAGTTTGTCAATGAGAGATGTTGATCAGAATACAGGAAAGGATCTGCTTCCATTGAAGAAGAGCTCTGACGGTGGTGGATTGACAACAAATCCTTCAGGCATGAATAATGAGGGCTCTAAGACCGGAATTGGCCTGTCAGGAATTAGGATTGCGGAGCAAGAGGATGTAGTTCCATCACGTAGACCGGTGAAGAGAATGAGTTCACCTGAAAAGTGGGAAGCGAAACAACTTATTGCTGCAGGTGTCCTGGGGGTCCATGAACATCCCATGTTTGATGAAGAAGGGGATGGAATGCTATATCAGGAAGAAGATGGTGTTGATGAAGAGCTTGAGGTTGAATTGAATGAAGATGAACCCCCTTTCTTGCAAGGGCAGAGTCGTTATTCAGTTGATATGTCTCCTGTCAAAATTTTTAAAAATCCTGAAGGATCATTGAGTCGTGCTGCTGCACTACAATCAGCTTTGATAAAGGAGAGAAGGGAAGTAAGGGAGCAGCAACAGAGAACGATGCTTGATTCTATCCCAAAGGATCTCAACAGACCATGGGAAGACCCAATGCCGGAGACAGGTGAGAGGCATTTGGCTCAGGAACTGAGGGGTGTTGGTTTGTCTGCCTATGACATGCCAGAATGGAAAAAAGATGCTTATGGTAAAGCCGTGACCTTTGGCCAGAGGTCTAAGCTATCCCTCCAGGAGCAGAGGCAGAGTCTTCCTATTTACAAATTGAAGAAAGAACTGGTTCAGGCTGTCCATGATAATCAGGTCCTGGTCGTCATTGGTGAAACAGGTTCTGGCAAGACAACACAGGTGACACAGTATCTAGCCGAGGCAGGGTATACAACGAGGGGAAAAATTGGCTGTACTCAACCTCGTCGAGTGGCTGCAACATCTGTGGCAAAGAGAGTTGCTGAGGAGTTTGGTTGTCGATTAGGTGAGGAGGTCGGTTATGCTATTCGTTTTGAAGATTGTACTGGGCCAGAAACTGTTATCAAATATATGACTGATGGTATGCTTTGGAGGGAGATCCTGATTGATGATAATTTGTCCCAGTACTCAGTCATAATGCTTGATGAAGCACATGAAAGAACAATTAACACTGATGTTCTCTTTGGTTTGCTTAAGCAGCTTATGAAGAGAAGACCTGACCTTCGTCTAATTGTCACGTCTGCAACTTTGGATGCAGAGAAATTTTCTGGTTATTTCTTTGACTGCAACATCTTTACAATCCCAGGAAGAACTTTTCCAGTTGAGATACTCTACACAAAGCAGCCAGAAAGTGATTACCTTGATGCGTCTTTAATTACTGTTATGCAGATCCACTTGACAGAACCTGAAGGTGATATCCTCCTCTTCTTGACTGGTCAAGAGGAGATTGATTATGCTTGCCAATGTCTCTATGAGAGGATGAAAGGACTAGGTAAAAATGTTCCTGAACTGATCATACTACCTGTCTATAGTGCCTTGCCCAGTGAAATGCAGTCCAGAATTTTTGATCCTGCCCCTCCTGGGAAAAGAAAAGTTGTTGTTGCTACAAATATTGCTGAAGCATCTTTGACAATTGACGGTATATTCTATGTTATTGATCCTGGATTTGCAAAGCAAAATGTCTACAATCCAAAACAGGGTCTTGATTCACTTGTTATTACCCCAATTTCACAAGCATCGGCAAAGCAACGAGCAGGGCGTGCTGGACGTACTGGACCTGGGAAGTGCTATCGTCTGTATACTGAGAGTGCATTCCATAGTGAAATGTCTCCTACTGCAGTTCCAGAAATCCAGAGGATAAATCTTGGGAACACCGTTATTATGATGAAAGCAATGGGTATTAATGATCTTTTGTCATTTGATTTCATGGACCCACCTACCCCTCAGGCTCTCATATCTGCCATGGAGCAACTTTACACTCTTGGAGCACTGGATGAAGAGGGGCTTCTGACGAAACTGGGAAGAAAAATGGCAGAATTCCCATTAGATCCTCCTTTGTCCAAGATGCTTCTTGCTAGTGTGGACTTCGGTTGTAGTGATGAGATCTTGACCATCATTGCTATGATTCAAACTGGAAACGTCTTTTACCGACCAAGGGAAAAACAAGCTCAGGCCGATCAGAAAAAGGCCAAATTTTTTCAGCCTGAGGGTGATCATCTTACCTTGTTTGCTGTTTACGAGGCTTGGAAAGCGAAAAACTTTTCAGGTCCATGGTGTTTTGAAAATTTTGTTCAGTCACGATCACTTAGGAGGGCACAGGATGTCAGAAAACAGTTGCTCTCCATCATGGACAAGTATAAATTGGATGTTGTGAGTGCCGGAAGGAACTTCACAAAGATCCAGAAGGCTATTGGAGCAGGTTTCTTTTTTCATGCTGCTAGAAAGGATCCTCAAGAGGGTTATAGAACTTTAGTTGAGAACCAGCCAGTTTACATCCATCCTAGCAGTGCTCTTTTCCAAAGACAGCCGGACTGGGTTATTTATCACGAGCTTGTTATGACAACAAAGGAGTACATGCGTGAGGTGACCGTGGTAGATCCTAAATGGCTTGTTGAGTTGGCACCAAGATTCTTCAAGACGGCTGACCCAACAAAATTAACGAAGCGCAAGAGACAGGAACGTATTGAACCTCTTTATGATAGATATAATGAGCCAAATTCATGGCGATTGAGTAAACGCCGAGCATGATATCCTTTTTTTTTAGAATGTTTTGTGTTTGTTTAATGAAATACCCACTGTTTGTTTATGTAAAAGTGACACATGTATGGTCTATCTAAAACATAACTTTTGACACTTGAAGCACTTCTTTCAGATAAGGCTTTTCCCCATTTGACCTATTACAGTTTTCTCTGAAGTGGACTCAAAATTGTTTTAACCTCTCTGTTGTATGCTTTTTGCTAGGGAAGTAATCTCTGGTATTGAACTGCAATTTTTTTTTCATGTTCGAAGTATTGAATGGTTAAGCTTGACTACTTAAGTGCCTTTTGAGTAGAATCAAGTTTAAAGTGGTCCAAACTGGTGTCAATTTCAGGTCAGTCAAAGGATGAGTAGAATTAATATTTTTTATATGGAACTGTACTGCTGTTAGCATTCTATGGTTACTCTAGCTCAATTGTACAAGAGCTGCAGCTTTTTGGGAAGCAAAAAGTCTGACTGACTGTAATAGTAAAACTAAATGTTGTGATATACTAATATATATGTTACGTAGATCCTTCTGCCGTTTTGATTTGCCTAAATGAAAAGCTCCATGTTCCCATACCAGATAGGTACACACACCTGTATTGAAATTTTCCTGCAAACAAGTCCTTGTGAGTTCTAACATAATATAAATGCTACATCTTCGGCCTCTAAAGGTGAAACAACTCTTTGTTTACTAAAAAATCCCAAATCACGAAAAAAAAAATGTGCACAAATGCATTCCTGATTGGTAGGTTGTGATTTCCATCTTTTTCAAGGAAATGCATACCGGAAAACCATGTAATTGACAAGAAATGTCTGGGAGTATATGTAGACATGAATAGTCACAACTAGGCTATATTTCATCTTTAGCATTTAGATTGTGATGCATGCTATGTTCCAACTAAAGATAAAATGTAGGGCCTTATGTGTTGATCTGATATGTTCTAAAGGTATCAATACTTTGACAATTTGGTGGAAGACAAAACCATGTTACTTCAGATGCTATTGTCTTCTGTGGGTGCCCATGAAATAACTCTTCACTATCAACTGGATTCTCTGAGTTTGCATTTGGCCTATATAATCACATCCAAAGAGGTGTCTACCACCACAGCTCTCAACAAAACTTGAACGTATTCAAAGCTTTTTCTGATTTTGAGGTCTTACTTGCTAATTGTTTTTTCCCTTCTTTTGCTCATCTATACTAAAACCAAAAGATCATGTCTATTCACATGCCTCGTTTAATCAAGAAATCTGTTATATCTGGAGATGTTCCCAAAGGCCATTTTGTTGTATATGTAGGGGAGAATCATAAGAAGAGATATGTGATCCCGATGTCATTCTTGAGCCAACGTTTATTCCAAGAGTTGCTCAGTCAAGCTGAGGAGAATTTGGCTTTGATCATCCAATGGGTGGTCTCACAATTCCCTGCAGAGAGGACGCGTTCATCAACCTTACTTCTCGTTTAAGGAACTGAAAAAGAAAACTTTCTTAACAGTCTGTAGAGTAGTAAAGCAGGATACACAATCTGTATAGAGAATACAATTTTGATGTTAGACTAGGTAGACTTAGTGAAACTTTAACTCCACAAAGACTGATTGTTAGTACATGTCAAAAGGACAAATGACATATTTGTTTCTACTACAAGTTCTTTGAAATTTTGAATTAATGATGGTTCTATTCGGTTAATATTTAATTTTTTTGTCCTTGTAATTCTCTAATCCTCTCATTGAATATTGGTTTTGAAGTTTAATGTGTTGCTAATCATAATGAGCCAAAATCAACTTTAAAATGGCCCAAACTGGTCACATTTTCAGGTTAGTTAAAGATGTGCAGAATTTAAATTTTATATGGAACTATGCTGCTGTTAGCATGCTATGGTTACTCTAGCTCAAATGTACAAGCGCTAAAGCTTTTGGCAAGCCAAAGTCCAACTGAGTGTAATAGAGAAACAAATGATGTGATAAAGTGTATGGTACAGAGATCCTTCATCCGAGTTGATTTACCTAGATCAATAGGCGTGCCATAGAAAGGTATTGTTACTTAATGAGGATTCTTCAAAATTCTTTTGAAATTAACAAAGAACTGCATGCTGCCATGCTGGTTAATTACACTCACTTGTATTGGAATGCTCCTGCAAACAAGTCTTTGTAACTTAATTTAAAAGCTACATGTTCAGCCTTGAACTAAAAATCTGCACGAATGCATTTCTGATGGTCTTCATCTGGAGTACTTCCTTAATGTGAAAGCTTTTGTGTCCTATGACCTAACAGAAGACTCACATCTAGCTCGAACATTGTTCTTCGTTGTTCTTATTGACCGAAATTTCAGAATTTTCTGTCAGAATGTAAGATAATGATACTATTTTCATATGCAGGACACATGATTCCTATGGTTCATGTTATTATGTTTAGAGTTTATCAAATTCTCATATCTACATAGCTACTTACAGAATCAGTTTTCACTTGAGGAGCCCCTGTTGGCTGCAACACAAATTAACAGTATCCACAGGCCAAGCTGTCATCATTGACTTGTCTGGTATTTCTGAAACCTCCACTAATTTTTTTTATCCAAGTTGTAAGATTAGACACATATTTTGGATTAAATTCAGGATCAGGTTAAGAAGCATCTGGACATCCCATTTCCATTGTTCTGTTGGTATGTAGTGATGGATAATCCATATATTTTTTTCGAATAAATAATTCCTGGAACGCAACCTTAAAGGTAGGCCTGTTGTCTTGAGTTGATGTGACCTAAGTCACAAATACTTTGGGAATGAGTTGAAAGGCAAAACCATGTTACTTCAGGTGCTGTTGTCTTCCATGGTACCCACAGAATAGTGATTAACAGGACTCTCTTAGTTGCCATTGATCTATATAAACACTTTCAAGAAGGTGTGTACCACCACAACACTCAGCAAACTTGAAAGTATCCAAAGCTTTCTCTGCTTCTGAGGTCTTCAGTATTTTATTCTTTCTTTCTCATCTATACTAAAGCTAAATATAATTGCTATCCGTATGCCTCGTATAATCAAGAAATCTGGAGATGTTCCCAAGGGATATCTTGCTGTGTATGTTGGGGAGGAGCAGAAGAAGAGATTTGTTATCCCCATATCATTCTTGAGCCAACCTTTATTTCAAGACTTGCTCAGTCAAGCTGAGGATGAATTTGGTTTTGATCATCCAATGGGCGGTCTCACCATACCCTGCAGAGAGGACATCTTCATTGACCTTATTTCTCATTTGAGAAACTGATGAAAAGACTTTCTTTCACATTTTTGTAGAGCAGCAAAGCAGGATTTGCAGTCTGTACACTTAGGATTTAGAGAAAACAGTAGTTGATTTTAGAATGACAGTTGTTACTAAAGTCTGACTAGGTAGATTAGTGAACTTATCTCTGTAAAGGCTGATTGTTATTCATGTCATGTCAAAGGGATGAATAACACTTCATTTTTTTCTACTTAAAAGATATCGAAGTATTGAATCTTTATCACTTTATTGTTCCATTCAGTTTGCGTTGATACTTCTCCTTAAGATTCCATATGCTCATTTCCTGTGGTTTGCTAATGATTACGGACCAGAATCAAACTTGACCACAATCAGTCACACTGTTGTGTTAGTCAAATGATAAGTTCACCTGGAATTGTACATAGAAACTAAGCTAGAGTTGAAAAAAAAATAATAATAACGCAATCATGGTTGCTCTATGGCGTCTTATTTTAATGGGAAGCTAGGATCTTTGCTTACAAAAGGATGATTCTATTTATTCAAGTTAATTACCCTTCATATGGAGTAGTAATGTACTTTATCAATGTTTTAACCCACCAAACTAGAGGATGTTCCACTAATTAGCTAGTGTTTTAGTCTAATATCCTTACAGCAGATGCACATCTGAGCTCTTCTTTTCTTTCTTTTTCTTTGTTCTTATTTAACCAAAAGTTGAGAATTTCCTGTCAGGATAGAAAATTGTGTGTCATATGTCTCATATCTAGAGAGCTATTTTAACGTCATTTTTCACTTAAGGACCTAGTGGCAGGCTGTTATACGAGCTAACTTAGCAGTGTCTACATGCCAAGCTGTCAGCATTATTTGATATGCTTGGAATCATAAGGCTTCAGAATTTGCTATGTTCAGATATATTGAGCATTTTATTGTAAGTGATAGGGCCTGTAGTCCTTGAACTAAGGCCTAATGTTAATTTGGTTTTTTAAGTATCGACAAAGGTAGGCCTCTCCCATGTTACGTTTTGTTTGTGATAATAAGAGATGACATTTTGTGTTTCCAGAGTTCGTTTTTTATCCTAGTGATTCAGGCAAAGTAAGCTCTAGGATAGGTATCTTATTGAAAAATTCCAAAATGAAGGATGCTTGCTCAAGTTGATTGCAGTGGTAGGGACTGTTGTTCTTGAACTAACAGTGTCTTAATTTAATTCACCTGGAAGGCAAAAGCATGTGATACTTAAGTGACATTGTCTTCCTCTGGTGCCCACAAATTTATTTTCAACACATTTCAGGATTCTATGAGTTGTCATTGCCTATTTAAACACATT
The DNA here is from genome assembly GCF_036512215.1 of Solanum lycopersicum. Classification (NCBI taxonomy): domain Eukaryota; kingdom Viridiplantae; phylum Streptophyta; class Magnoliopsida; order Solanales; family Solanaceae; genus Solanum; species Solanum lycopersicum. The sequence continues at coordinate 93,505,234 of NC_090800.1, forward strand.
CAAAGAGGTATATACCACCACAACTCTCAGCAAAACTTGATAGTATTCGAAGCTTTCTTTGCTCTTGAGGTCTTTGATACATATTCTTTCTTTGTTTTCTCATCTATATTAAAACTAAAAGATCATGGCTATCCGTATGCCTCGAATAATCAAGAAGTCTTCAGATATTCCCAAGGGTCACTTTGTTGTGTATGTTGGAGAGAAACAGAAGAAGAGATTTGTGATTCCGATATCATTCTTGAGTGAACCTTTATTTCAAGATTTGCTTAATCAAGCTGAGGAGGAATTCGGCTTTGATCATCCAATGGGTGGTGTCACAATTCCCTGCACTGAGGATTTGTTTGTCAATCTTACATCTCGCTTGAGGAAGTGAGATGAAAACCAATCCCCATTCTTTTGCTTACACAATTTTGTAACTACGTAAAGCAGGATTTTCAGTGTACAGTTCAGGAGTTAGAAGAAATAGTAACTTGACGTTAGAATTAGGGGAGTCTAACTAGTTAGACTAATGAATTTAGCTCCATAAAAGAATGTAGATGTAATACTGTCTCTTGATTAAGTTGACACTTTTCTACTTCAAAAGAAATTAAAGCAATTATATTTTTTTTACTTCTATGGTTCCATTCAATTCCTCAATAACTCATTGCAATATAAAAATTCTGTATACAAATACAATGAGCTTGTTGATCGGTTTTCTTTGTTCTTATCTGATCCAAGATCTTAAGTATTTCCACTCCTGATTAAAATGTGTAAGTTAATTTACTTATGATAAGATATGGCATCTGTACTTCTCTTGAATATTGAACACAGATATCTGGCAATAACAAGATTATGACTTATAATAAAGGAAATTTGGAAATTGTAGCCTTCTGTATTCTCTGTTATTTGGGAACATTTTCTCTGCTGAGATAATTCGAGTAATTATTATCTAGCTAGTTGATCCTGCATGATGACTTAGCATGAGGGACCAAACAACTTTGTCAGATATTGCTGTAAATTTGTTTCTAATTGTAGAGTTTATTGAATTACAAGACAATTAGAAATGGTTATAATTTGATCAAAGATCATGTGTTAGACAATTACATTTTATAAATTTGATTTCTAAAGATTCTTTGTTCTCTATCCTGTCATGAAAAACATTGTGTCCTGCTGTTCTACAGGCACAATGGCCTAAAATCATATATACTGGGCAAAGAGTTGAATAGCAAAACCATGTGATACTTCATGTGCTATTGCCAATCAACAGTTCAACAAAATGCCTCTCTACCAGCTAAAAATCTTACATATGATTGATTTGTTTTCTCTAATAGTTTGTTTATACATGGACACATGACAGTTTGCATCTGGGGTATGTTCCAGTGCTAGTGGACAGTGTTGCAGACACAAATCGTCATAAGGCACATATGGTTTTGATGATGAGAGGTCCTTTGTTCCAGGTATGAGAAAAAAGGTAGGACCTATTGTTGTTGAACTTATATGAGCTAAAGTAATTAATTTTGTCAATTAGTTGGAAGACAGAACCATGTGGTAATTGATATGTCATTGTCTTCACCACAAATAATGAGATTTTATGACTTGCCATTTGCTTATATAAACTTGTTTTGAGAAGTTGTGACCACCACAACTCTACACAAAACAAAGAATACTACTTAAAGCTTTTCTGTTCTTTTGGGATCTTAAGTACTCTTTCTCTTCATACTTTGCGCATCTTAAATTAAAGATCATGGCTATTCGTGTACCTCGTATAATCAAGAAGTCCTCGACATCTCTACAAGTTCCCAAGGGACATTTTGCTGTTTATGTTGGGGAGAAGCAGAAGAAGAGATTTGTGATACCAATATCATACTTGAGCCAATCTTCATTTCAAGACTTGCTAAGTCAAGCAGAGGAAGAATTTGGCTTCGATCATCCAATGGGTGGTGTCACAATTCCATGTCCAGAAGACATTTTTATTGCCATCACTTCTCAGCTTAATTAGGATTTGAGAACATAGTTGAGATCATTTTTTCTTTTTATAGGTCTAACAATTTTGTATACAAATTAAAGAAGGAGATCCATATTGTACAGTTGATTAGTTACAAGTTAAATGAGACTTAGCACCTCAAAGATTGGTGGTTTTTTAGCTAATTCAGAGAATACAATACGTCATTTTCTCTCTCTTAAATTGTGTTTCCTGGTTTATGTTTAAAAAGTTTTGCTTCAATCAGTTATCAATTGGGCTGCAATATGCCCTAGACTATCTAGTATAGCTCCAAGCATATAATAGCAACAACATACCTAGTGTAGTCCCATGACATGGAGTCCTGAAAAGTAGAGTGTAGGCGTATCTACCTCTAGCTCGTAGGTGGAGCTCCGAGTATCTACAACTTTATTTATTTATTTATTTATTTATTTATTGCTATCAACAAAATAATATTAGAATAGATTATCTACAAGGGGACATGCCAAAATATGTCTTTGTTTTTTAACCTTATTTCTTGGTAGGGTATAACATATATATGTCGTGAAGTGTTGAATAAAAAGGATTATCCGTTATATTTAGGGTATATGCGTGAAAAGGGATCTTAGACTAAGTGTATTTTGACACTAACAATGAATAGAAATGTTATAAACTAGTCCAGCTCGATGTACAAACATACAAATATATATTTTTAAAAAGAAAAAGAAAAAAAGTAGTTAATTTAGGAAGCTTTATACATATATAACCCGCCAAATGGACATACTTTTTCATGAAAAAAAAAACATAACTTGTTGAACGTTTATCCTTATGGATTCTACTAATGGAAATGTTCTAGGGGATGAAGAAAGTCAGCTTTCTTTTGGAAGCAGTAATAAAATTCAACCTACTATCTCTATTACACAAAAGCAAGTACCCAGGTTTTCTTTTTAAACTCTTCCCTCATCACTATTTATGATAAGCCTCAGATATTTTATCTTTTTTTGGTTTGATATCTTTTCAATTTGTTCTTACATATATGTATGGTGTTTGGCTTCTTTTTTTAACAGCTCAGATGATGAAAAGAAGAAGTATACTTGTCTCACAATGGCTGAAAGGCTGGGCTTACCTGACTTCTTCTCTTTGGACGTTAGTATATTTCATCTCTTACTCATCTTCTATACGACTGTATTGACTAAGCAATAGAATTCGACTATTTTTTATGTAGGTGTGGCGAGCATCGGTTGGAGAGCTTTTAGGCTCTGCGGTTCTTGTTTTTATGTTGGACACCGTAGTGATTTCCACCCTAGAAAGTGATGTCAAAATGCCAAATTTGATTATGTCAATTCTCATAGCAATTACACTCACCATTCTAATCCTTGCTGTTTTTCCTGTGTCTGGTGGCCACATTAGCCCTGTAATTACCTTCTCCTCAGCACTAGTGGGACTAATATCAATGTCACGAGCCATAATTTACATAGTGGCACAATGTGTTGGTGCTATTTTAGGTGCACTAGCACTCAAAGCTGTGTTGAGTAGTACCATTGAACAAAGATTCTCTCTTGGTGGTTGTACCGTTACGGTAGTTACGCCTGGGCTCAATGGGCCTGAAATTGTGGGCTTGGAGATAGCCCAAGCATTTTGGCTTGAGTTTATGTGTACATTTGCTTTGCTTTTTGGTTCACTTTGGATGGCCTATGATCATCGCCAGTCCAAGGCACTTGGGCTTATTACTGTCATGTCTATTGTTGGGCTTCTAGCAGGGATTCTTGTGTTTATTTCAACTTCAGTTACTGCTAAAAAGGGCTATGCTGGAGCTGGAATGAATCCAGCTAGGTGCTTTGGAGCTGCTTTTGTTAGAGGAGGCCACCTGTGGAATGGGCATTGGATCTTTTGGGTTGGGCCTGGACTTGCTTGTTTTGCTTTCTACTTCTATACAAAGATCATTCCTTCGGATCATTTCCAAACTGATGGATACAAGCATGATTTCTTAGCGATAATCGAGACATTGTTCAATCAGAGATAGTGTAGTAGTAGTTTTTGCAAATCATGTACTTATTGCAAACAAAATCCCTATCAGTGGTAAACATATAACTTGTATCCTTGTCAATTGTTTAGCTAGCATTCGCTCAAAAATAGCCCGACTCAATATCACAAACTGCACATAGAACAACTAGTGGCACTTGGACTGCTCCATGTGTAGTCCAATTGATAAGCACAGATTCTGCGGTAACGGTTTGTATGCTTTCTTCTTGCTTCTTTCTCCTCTGGCATCAAAAATTCACCTAGCCAGTTTTCCAATTTTCATTACAAAGTCAACTGGCAGCTACAGCACTCTGTTGTATCATCATGGTCATTAACTAAACCAGACCATTAATTCATTAATTAATTGAGTTGTCTAGTTTCATTAGCCCTCCTTGAACTTCTCCTAATCTAAGGACAAATCACCAGTTCGAATAGTACGTTGTTGATGGCTTATTCCTTTTCGTAGCCGTGTCTGGGAGAAGCTGAAACCTGTCTGTTCCCAACTAAAAGGTGATTCGAGCTTTGGCTGGAACCACCTTTTCATAATAACACCATTGATTCGAATCTTCCCAAACGATTCATTCCCTTGGTACGGCAGGCGAAGCCTCCTCAAAAGTGCTGCAACTGCCCTGTTGATCCTGTTGACCAAATAAGAGAATTTTGAATGTTATGTGATCGTACAGCTCTTAGAATGAAATAAACATACTGGAGCATACGAAGGATGAATTCCAAATAGGCTTAACTTCGAATGAAATGTTATTCACTTTTCCAAATGGGTACCCTTGGGCTTCTTTTTTCGCCAGTTAGTGATATCTTGGTTAACATGGTACTGCTCGCTGGGCATGGGAAATATTAAACTAAAAATAGTAGCTTAATATGCATCAGCCATGCAGAAATGCAAGACTTGTATACTGCCAAATTAACATTATTTTCTGAGTCTTACATTTGTCCTTTCTGTGTCATGCTATTAATGTTATTTCAGAAAGAAAAAAAGAAATACTGTATATGTTTGAAGTAGATGATTTACTTTTTCTCATGTCATATTACTTACTGGTATATATCTTAAAATAAGAAGTTGTACACAGAAGGAAATTTCTTCAAGAAAAGAGCTCTCATTACCTTCCAGCAATCTTAATTGTTTTCTGGCCTGTGGGTGTCTGAATATGTGACTGCTCTACAGGGAGTACAATGGATATGTTCGGTATTTTTGCACCTGCAGGATTTTCCATCATTTCAAGAGATGCTAAACAATAAACATAAAAGCAACACATTATCATCGTAAAGATATTTCAAGTCTTGTGATCTTTCTTAATTCTCTCTTTTTTATGATTATTGATAAGGAAATAAAGAAGCTTTTACTCTCTTCATCTGTTATAATGATAAAGTTTTGCCCTTAGCATTAACGTCATTTCTATTCTCTTAATTTGAAAATGAACCTAAACTTGGTATTATCTTAGTTGACGAGGGCACAAGGCTATGCCACATCTTGAACTATACCATGGAAGTGGGAGCTAAAAAAGAATCAAGGCATCATTTAATATTTTTGCATAAAGAATTCACAACTGGTATGATAAAATTCCACAAATTGCTAATACAACTTTAGATATAAAACTTTGCATAACTAGTACTCCCTTTATTTCAATTTGTTTTTTGACTGTTTTTATTTAGCACAGAGTTAAAGAAAGTAAACTGACTGTTTTTATTTAGCACAGAGTTAAAGAAAGTAAACAAGACTTTTGAATCTTAAGGTCTTAAACTAAGAATATGTAGTATGTACCAAAATATTCTTTAATCTTGTGGTTTCAAACATGGCACGTGAAAAGTTAGAATTTAAGAAACATTATCTTTCAAATGGACTAAGTACTACAAATAAATTGAAAAAGAGGGAGTACAGTATTTGATCTCTAGTATAAAATTTTGCATTACTACTACAAGCAAACCTTATGTGATGCATTATTATATGCAGGATAGAATGAGGGATGTGGAATTGTACTATAAAACTTTGCAATACTAATATTAGCAAACCCCTTATGTGATGTAACGAGGAAATACTCTTTCAAGTAGGCAAAATAGTCTTTACCTGCAGCCAAACGATGCTTGAGACTCTTTAGGACAGTCAAAAGATATACCTGGTTAATTTTCAGAAAGAAAAAAAAACTGTCAAACAAAGTATTAGCAACAGAATTGTTGTGAAAATGGATCGGGAACCTATACAATGTATAAGATTAGCAAAAGTAATACAGATGCATGAACAGTATTTTTTAACTTCCTAATCTTAAAAACTATTAGGAATCCTGCGAAAGAGGGAAACATAAAAACAGAAAAAGAGAGAAACCTTTGCAGCCAAGTAGGATAAACTCCTATTATTAGTAACTGAGACCAATAAAGCTCGTCAAGCATAAGAATACTCTCGTGTGGTTACAATTGAAAAAAATAAAGTAAATACTTAGTTACTGCCCACTAAGACAAGCTTACCTGAGCTGCATGAATATGCAAATTCCTCACATCGACAACAATAGGACTTCCCTTAAAGGAAGTCAATGGGACGATCCCAAGTGAAGCTGCCTCCTAAGAAACAAGAAAACATGTGAGATAATCCACCATAGTAACCAATAAGATGAAGTTGTAAACCTGATAAAAGACAATTAAGATAAACCACGGACCTCAAGCAATGAACAGGCACGGGGATCATATTCACCAAATCCATCAATCAAAGAGCAAAGATTTGAGCCTTTTGATGTTTCCACAGTTAATCCTAGATTTTCAATAAGTCTTTCTTTTATGGATGCATCACGAGGAAGCTGTAGGCAACCCAGAACTAGTGATAGCTCCTCAATTGTGGGTACCACACCAGCTCCAATTGTTTCCCTGTAGACCATTAAGGCCAACGATGTCCTGCAAACCAATTAAGAATTTCACAACTGTGTACCACGTCTTTTAACAAAGCCAGCATTCATATAATTAACTTTAGTGACATCTTTTATATTTGGACTAGGCACAAGCAGTCCAGTCCCCCTTAAGCCTGAAGGGAACATGAACATCCACTCAAGAAAAGAAAATTCTTAAGATAATTCCTCACCGTATACCAAATTTCCCTGAAATAGGCTAGACAAATCAAGATGGCAATCTGGCTATCTCAATACATGATTGCAACAATATGTTCAGCACGGCCTCTTATATCAACTACTTTTACAAAAGAAATTGAGTGCATTCACTACGAGATAATTTTACATCCATCTTAATACATCATGCAGTTCAGCCAAAGCATTTCAAAGCATTTAGAATCTGTATCTGATATAAATAAAACAAAATAACTACAGAAAGGTAGTAAACTATCACCAGAGGCATTTAAGATGGAAATGTTGATCTTAAAAATCATGTTCAAACTGGCAAAGCCAACAACAGCGTCACTATAACAGTATATATTAATCCTCTGCAATCCCTTTTTAACAGATATGTCAGAATCAGCAGCAGATTAAATAGAACCTTACCATTTACTGTCAAGCTGCAGGCGACCAGAGTTATTAGACAAGACAGGCTCACCAAGTGTACAAGCTTTCTGGAATCTCCTTGAGCACATAGCTACAAAAAAAATTCATATAATCAAATAAGTATGATGCCCAAAACAAATGACACAACAGAAAAATTCATTGCTTCTGGATAGATACAATGGCAAGACTGGTGAACATTCTTGTCATGAAGGACAACAAAAAACAAAAACTGCAAAAGGTAGTGAGCCTCTCCTTTATAATGACCAGGTAAGGAGCATGATTACTAATATTGGCTAATCTACTAAACATACCACTCTTGTAGAAACTTAGATGATATCCTAAAAACATTCCTTACATTGGCATTATAGGGAGAGAACAAGGGACTTACATATGATGTTCAATCACCTAGAAAAAACTTAATGTTCAACCTAGAAAAAACTTACATTAAAGTTCCCAGCCATTCATCTCTGAAGGAGATTAATGGAGCAGTATAGGGAGATATACCGCGTATGTTATTGTTGTGGTTGTTAGGTCTAAGAATTGCTGGAAGGGATCAATTAGTGCATAAATGCTCCAGCACTAAAATCCACGATGGAAGGATCGATTCAACTTAATTTGTTAGATGGGCATAAAACATACATCTTTTTTCACCACCATGAACATATCCAAATAAAAAAAGAACATGCAATCCCACTTGGTGACGGTTTAGCACCGTATATCAAGTCAAGATTCAATAATAGCAAACGCAATGCAATAACAAGCTTTTAATTCTTACCAAGAAGACATCTGCACATAACAAGGTTTGGGGCAACACCATCTTTTTTAGCATGAGAAAGAAGCATGAGGCCAACATCCAGGTCATCCTTTCTGTCATGAGATAGGAAAAATAAATGATAAAACTCAAAAACTCAGACATACAGAAAATGATATATTGACAGGAGAAAATGGTCATAATACATAAACGTCAATGTAAAGGAATCAAGGTATTACTTTTCACTTGCCACTAAAAGAGTGGAGTATGTAATGGTGTTAGGGCATAGGTCCACTCTCTTCATTTCAGAAAAAATTTCCAGAGCCTTCTGATATTGATCGGCATAACCTATTACAAACACATCTCATTGAGGAAAATAAGCAAATGCTTATGAAATGGGAAACAACTTCCACACATAGCAAAAACTAAATGAAGATCATGAAAGTCCATAAAGCAGCTATTGAAGCTAATTATGAATCATGAAAGAATCTTCCAAGTTAGCTCTACCAATGGACTGAGACCACTTAAAGGTATGAATTATGAGCCTTTTGAAACAAAAACTAAACAGGAGAAAGAAAAAAAGGAGTGTAGATATTATGGAGTAATAAAAGAGGGATCAGTGAGATGCTTATGTTGAGAAAACGTTTAAGATGTGACTTACACAATGCAGTTATCAATGCATTCATCATTGAAACAGTTGGTTTTAAGTTGATGCCTTTAATATCCTCATACAATTCTAGTGCCTTCTGCCAGTTCTTTGCCTGCAAATGGATTGGAGAAGTGTTTTATGACCAAGTCAAATGACTTCGAAAGAAATCTTAAAACCAACTTCACATTCTTGCCTCAGATGCCAAAAAAAAAAAACTAGCAGCATCTGAAAGTGTATTTGGGGCTAATACTTGCTAATTGGTCGAAAGAAAGTTCATGCTGGTTGAAATGACTGAGAGTAACAGCATAAAACAAGTTCTTTATGGCAGCAGTGGAAGACAATTTCACCTAACTAATGCTAGTAAGATAGTTCTGTATTATAGACAGAAAAGTGGAACATAACATGATCCACTTTTCTAGCTTGTCTAAATATATGATCTTCCAAGGCACACTTAACCTCAATCTAATATTGATTTCGCTTGACATTTGTTTCTTCAGATTGGTATTCTCTCTTTTTAAGTGTCTACTCTGTGACATCCACATGTGCACCGAATTTATCAAATAGAATTCATAAAGGTGCTCTTCAAGCTGTTCAACTGGGTAGTCCCAAAGGTATGAGAATAATGAGACAACAATATCATCAATTCTTTACTACTGACAAAATGTAATTTTACTGCACACAATCTTTTAAGCAACTATGTCATCTGCACATTCTGTTATTTTCAGGAGATCCATTTATTCATTTCATTCTTATTTTTCTAAAATTAGAAAGAGACCTTGAACAAGTCAGGTTTCAAAAAATATGTATACTTAGGGTCCTCTTTATCCCATTCATATAAGAAGAAGAGAGTTAATATTCAGAACATCATGGTAGGAGAAGCATGTGACCAGAATACAAGCAGTGACCTGAAATGAAATTGGAGAGCAAGTTCAAAAAGTACCAAAAATTCACACAAAACAGAACATAAGTCAGAGACTAAATTCCAGGAGGAGCATTAAGTTTAGAATTTCCAATATTGTCTTCTGCTGTTCTACGAAATATAATAAAAGGAGCTAGAGTTTATTTGCACGTTGGTTAACTATGAATCTCTATCAATTATTTCCCATCTACAGTGTCTGCATGTGACATTGTGTTTCCTCTTTGATGTTTTTTCACTGTTTTGTATTTTCCTAAAAGCTATTTCAGAATTGGCTAAAGAAAGACAGGTAGAACACAGCTTGACTACTTCTAGGTATTATTTAGTAGAATAGTGACCCGTAAGACATCCCTCCATACATAACTCCCTCTTAATTACGGGCCAGATGATCACTTCTTAGAGGCATTCACAAATCAAATGTTCAGTGAACTACAAAAGTGGCTTAAATACAACTACTACTCACTATCATAAATGAAGGTACCACAAGGTGAAGAAGACAAATTCGTAGGAGATCTAGCAGTCCAACGTCAAGTCTCAAGAATAGCCAACTTAATGCCCACAAAGCTGGCATAAAAACTACATGATCAAGACATATGAAAAAACAACAGTGTCGTGTTAACATAATGTGTGCGTTTTAAACTTTCGCATTGTTCCATATTATATGGACCATATAAACTAAACTTTCCCATAATGAAGCTTCATTGATCACAAGATATGGAAAAACGGATGTCGGTATTGCATCTAATTTTGAACATCTAAGTTGTATGACATTATCATCCCATTATAGCATATCCAATTACACTGAAATCAGATACACTATCAATTTTGAGACTTAGAGCAGGTAACACTCATTGATATCAGTTTCTGACATTAAATATGAACTTAACCCACAAAATTGGTATTAGATCTCAATCGAAGAGGATGATAAATTTACACAGACAAGTCCTATCACTTTATTTCAGAGACGAGAGGGGACAGAAAGCAGAGGTTGTACAGTCGTCTATATGAGGAAACACAAAAAGGATCAGTGTTCATACATTACAGCAGGCTCCCATCAATGAGCTATATGATATCGATCCCAAATTTATGCCTTTAGCCCTTGCTTCTTCTAGAACTTCAAATGCAGCTTCCAACTTACCTGTGTGCCCTGCCACATCTATCAGCGCACTGATAAACATCTGCACGAATAAAGGAAACTTAAGTTTTTTTTTCTAATTTAATTATTTATCAAAAAATATGACGGAAGTAAGAAATATCAGTGGCGAAGTTTTAACTTAATGCTGACAATTGATGAAAAGATGGAGACAGATACTGATGCATTTAAGCTCCGATTTCAGAAACAAGGTTGAGAGGCATGATTTTGGAGATAGAGGCCGACAAAATCTGTATTTCAGGAAACCTGACTCAGCTAATCAATCAAAACAAAAAATACTCAGCTATGCCGCGCTAGACCGACTACTCCAAGAGCACTCATCCATAAACCAATTACTGGTACAAACAACAAACAAGAGAAAGAAATGTAACCAAACGTTTATTGGGCACGCAGACCTAAAATAAAAGCCAGAATATCTCTTGGATTAAATTGCCCCAAGGAAGTGCATAATACTTTATGAGGAAACGCAAAAGCTGCTGAAATTTCATTGCAGTGTCATAGTCAGGTTTTTCTGCATTCCAGTTTCGGTATTGAAGATTCCAAACTTGTTTTGTGGATGAAAGATATCCTAAGCTTCTAAATGCTGTCAACTCGCAAATTTATTGTGGTTGTAGCTTTGAAGGCTGTTTTGGTGGTTGAGAATTCGGTTTGATGTCATCATCATCAAAAACCCCATTTTCTTTTCCCAGTCAGGCGTACTAAGCCTCATAATATATTGAAGAGAAAAAAAGAGTTGCAAGCCATCAAAATGTATAAAAATCTCCAGACATGCAACCACAACAGTTAAAAAATTAGTACCTCCTCATGCAACCACAACAGTTAAAAAATTAGTACCTCCACATGCAACCACAACAGTTTAAAAATTAGTACCTTCACATGCAACCACAACAGTTTAAAAATTAGTACCTCCACATGCAACCCAAAAGTTTAAAAATTAGTACCTCCACATGCAACCAGAGAAGTTCAAAATTAGTACCACATGAACCACAGCAGTTTAAAAATTAGTACCTCATCTGGATTAACACCTTTTTTGGACATGTCATCATAAATGCTGCGTGCAAATTCCCAATTACCATTTTGACTGCAACAATTTACAGCAATTGTGTAAACCTCTGGTGTTCCCTTGATATCACATTTATCAATCATACGATAAACCTCTAGAGCTCGATCAACCTAAAGCAATTCATGTCAATGGTTTATTATAATAGAGGAGTAGCTGAATATGGGAACACCAATCTCATTCAACTGAGATTTAACATCTAAAAACAGAATATACCTGACCAGAATTCGCACATGCCTTCATCAAAGCCCCAATAGTAATCTGATCAGGTTCTATTGGTCGTGCTTCTGCTTTCATTTCTGATAAGACATCAAAAGCACGATCGACTGCTCCCGATTGACCACAAGCTGTGATAAGAGCATTGAATACAACACGATCTGGCTTCACATTCTACTGAATACAACAGGAATCTAATGTGAGATATTCGGCCGTCGAAGTACACGTCACTTTTCAGTACAATTTGGTAAATGGTAAGGTGATACAAAATGAAAAGTTAAAGCAATACCCTCTATAATTTTGTACACCCTGAGTAGATAAATTCATACCTTAGATCTCATTATACCATAGGCACCAAAGGCCTTGGCAACTTGTCCAGCTTTAGCACAACCATCAATGAGGGCACCATATGTATTAGCATTTGGTTCGACTCCAGCATTGACCATTTCATGAAAAACCTACAACTTCAGAAAATATCAACTCGAAAGATGGTATATAACTTTATAAGTGCAAGGACAGGCAGTAAGAATCTAAGAAATCATGTAGGTCTAGCTATAATAAAAAACAAATTACCCTAAATGCAACTAGTGGGAGTAGCAAGCAACTATATTCATTCTAAAACATAATTATGAGAAAGGTCGTGAATTTGTTTCTGCCGTTTGAAGTACACTCTTTGACACAATTGTCATGTTGTGATGATAATTGAAAATTGCAAACGACAATCATGCCTTAATCCCCAAGCTAGATAAGATCGGCTATTTCCATCCCTCATTATCCATCTCGCTCCATTAAGATCTATCCTGATCTAATCTTCAATAATTTAAAATTATCTAATACTGCTTCTTTACATTTTCTACTGCATACAAATCTCTAACAGTAATCAAACTCCTAGTTTTTTTCTTTTTTGATCAAATAAACAAATTAATTTTCATAAAGCAGAAGTCCAAAATCGGCCATAGAAGAAATATACCAAATAGTAAAGAACCTACAAAAGATACCCAATCCTCTATATATACCAGGACTACATGATACACAAAAAATAAATAAGGCATGAAGATTACTCTTTTACTTCCCAAAACTCATTCTGCTCTCTTATTTCTACCTCTCCAAATGATCCACATCAAAGCCTGAGGAACAACATTCCGTGCCGTCCTTTTTCTCCTGCTTCTTCCCGCTTAGCTTACCAACCCAACTGAACATATACTACCATAATCTCCTTGACAGTCTGCACTGTAGTAGAAGATGATCAACATCTTTGCCCGCCTCCTTGCATATGTAACACCAGCTGTACAAACAGCCTTTCTTTTCCTAAGGGTTTTCACCGTCAAAATTACTCCTCTAGCAGCTAACCATGTGAAAAAGCACATCTTCCTTGGTAGCTTAGGAATCCAAATCAACTTTACAGGAAAAGACTGCTAGTGAATACTGGATTTAAAGTAAGTGTACTAATATGATCAAGCATTAATCACAAGCTAATTGGTATGCATACATGTATCTTTTTCATCTATTCTATGCTTAAGTCTACAGGGTTCAAAAAAATTGTAGATATTTCTGGAGTATTCCACTGTTTAACACCTTCTATCAATATGGTTTCACACCTATGGACAATGCGACTGGAGATCAACATAAGACATAAACTACTCATATTAAGCGACATTTTCTCATTTTATCCTCAGTGCTACTTGTAACTTTTGTAGAATATTTCAAGTGCCCAACACGCCCTCCTTAAAGAGGATATTCAATAAAACATTTTTTCATGAGAAATCAAAAAATGGCGGTACTTACCTCAAACATGGTATCAACTTTTCCAGCCTTTGCACAAGTTGATATAAGAGTAGTGTAGAGCTTGCAATCGGGTTTCAGTCCAGTCTCACGAACAAGTTGAAGCACTTGAAAAGCACCTAAGTAAACAAAATAAATTGACCAAAATTAAAATGGGATAATGTCAGTCCAATAGATAAAGTTTCATTTGCTACAGTTAACATATTATTTTGATGTTGCCATTGCTCTCTTCTTCATTGTTTTCGGCTGTTTTCGGCATGACTTCCTCGCTACTGTATTTGTTTTACATGCTTCTTTTTTATATGTTTTACTTGAACCAATGGTCAATTGAAAAGAGTCATTCTACCTTCACAATGGAGGTAAGGCTACATACACACCATCCTCCCCAGACCCCACTTGTGAAATTACACCGGATATGTTGTTGTGTGTTACAAGGTCATAAAGACAAACTGGAATTTTCCAAAGAAATATTGGAAGTTGATTTCCAAAGTCTATTGAAAACAATAACATCCCCTTGCACTTTTTCCTCTTTATCCGTGTCACAGAACCTTACCAAAGAAGAAACAGGAATAAGCATCAAGAAAAAGAAAACTTACGCTCCAAATCCCGAGAGCTTGCACATACAGACAAGAGCATATTGAACGTGCTTAGAGTTGGATTCTGGATAAGCTTGGTGAAACGGAAAGCTTCCTTCACTGCCTTTTGACTTTTACAGACTTGGAAAAAACCGGCATGGTACACCTGTAAATGGGACCTTTAACAAACTACGAACAAGCCAAAATTCATAAATAGAATATGAAGTAAATATAAGCAGAAATCTCCCAATTTACTTTATCCATATTCAGCGAACCGTGCCTTTCCATATCTTCAAGGATTTTTATGCAGTCCATCAACCTGCACCAGGAATTCCTGTGCATGAGCTTGAATGGTATAAACAAGAGCAACAGACCAAGGATGTCCATAGTCAGTGGTTACACAATTTTATTTCAATCAATTACATCATTTTGTTATTCAGCCACCATTTCCATAGTTTTGCTAGTTCAATCCCCTAAGTCTGGATGTTTTCATCAAGTGCAAACACTTTGTTAAGAAAGAAGCAGAACATCCAACAGGAGAACATGTTCACGTCCCAAGTATCATCTTTTTAACTATATCAGAAATATCATTTTCTACGTGCTAAACCTTTCAAACAAATATTATTGATGACAAGCATAAGGACCGGTCCAAGAATGAAGTCAACGTGTTAAAATATAGGTTACCTGCCCTCTCTAAGGAAATGGCGGTAAGCCCTGAACTGGTCGGATGGATTAGGTCGATCACACACTTGGATCGACTTTGGATTAGAAACCTGTAATTGTTTCGAGGCACCATTGTCCGATAGGATACTCTTTTCCTTATTAGTGAATTGCTGCATTCTTTTCACAAAGTCCTCTTTGTTGAATGGTCGTTCTTTATAACATCCATGAGACCTTTTCTCCTCAAAATCCTCTGAAAAATAATTGAATCTCATAAAAAAAATCAATACTGAAGAACACCAAGGAAAGAACAAACAAACCCCCCAAAAAAAATAAAATAAAGGGAGATGTATAAAAATATGATAAATTGGAATGAAGAGGTTGCAGCATTTCCATAGAACACCCTGCTGGATAATGCAGATCTGAGGAGATGCTTTACCTGCTCGTACTGAAAATGCTTTTGAGGGGGGTGAAAAGGTGCCAATGCCTTGACGGGAAGCATGAGAAGTCAATGCGTCTTGCCCATTTAGACTTTTGCTAGATGCCCCAAAGAACGAGTAAAGATCTTCGCGTGTAGAGTCCCTGAAAATAAGATTGTGGATAATGACTTCATCCTCTGCAACAAATCTATGGGCTTTCTTAAGTTCGTCCTTCATCATCAGTTCCTGGTCCATTATCTTGGTTTTCTCAGTTCTATTATCTATGTTGATTGTAGGAAACAAAGCAACACTACGCTCTGAACTGACTTCCTCTGTAGTCAGTATGTTACTCATTTTAGTTTCATGCAGATGCTCCTGCAGATTAATGTTTTTCGACTCTTCCATAAAGGAAGATGGTACTGCATCTGATTCGGTGTGTGCAATAGGTTCAGGTTCTCTGACTTCCTCTGTAGTCAATATGTTACTCATTTTAGTCGTCCGTAGATTTTCCTGCAGATAAATGTTATTCGACTCTGCCACAAAAGAAGATGGTACTACATCTGATTCAGTGTGTGCAATAGGTTCAGGTTCTCTGACTTCCTCTGTAGTCAATATGTTACTCATTTTAGTCGTCTGTATATTTTCCTGCAGATAAATGTTATTCGAATCTGCCACAAAAGAAGATGGTACTGCATCTGATTCAGTGTGTTCATTAGGTACAGATGCTCCCAAGGTCAAAGAGCCATTGGAACTAGGAGCCAACTGATTAGTATCTAGAGACTCAATATTGTTGGTAACAAACGTTTGTATCAAATAGGTTCCATCATGTTGCAGCACATCTGCCTCCCCATCCTCACGCTCATTGCTGACTTTGGTTACTTCCTTCATTTGAGTTTTGACAGATTTCTCCTCCTGTATGTTTATAAGAGCAAATACATGACGTGGAAACCAGTTCATCACATGTCTTATTTGTCGCCGCAAAGCAAGAGTTAACTCAGCTGAAATCTATGAAAAATTGTGGACATCAGAAATATGGACCTCCTGAAGTAACTCTGGTAAAACTGTAACACCTCTTGCTAACGTGTTTTAGAAAAAAATATTCCTACTTTTAAGTACCAATGACTAAAAAATTTGACTTACCACAGATGCCAATGACCAGAAAACTTCAGACATAATATTTTCAGTTTCTATAAATTTATCCAACAACTAAGAGTTGAGATGGTAGAGGACTCAATGTTTCCAAGATGACTTCTAAGACCAAGAACTTATCTGAAGAGAAACATGTTCTGACATATTAACAACTAGGATAATATTTCACTTTCATATTACTGAGATATACAACTCCAAATACTAATTGAAGATTGGAAAATTAAGAGTTAGCCTTGTTGCAATCAAACAGCATGTGTACTGAACAAATGATGATCTATGTTAAATGATGAGGATAGAAATTAGCTATCAACATCTACATTCTTGATTCTACACAACACAATAGAATCACTAAGACGTATACAGACTCAAGACACATCCTCTTTCTGTATTTGGCAACAAAAGTTAACTAGTAAAGTTATACACCGAGAAATTGCTAGGCTTACAAGAAATTGGTCTCTTTCAAGAAATAACAGTAAAAAGTGAACCGGTAATGTTATTCACAAAGTAGAGTTTACCTCTTTGAACTTGGCGTTGGCATTGGTATTTATTTTGGAAAATTCAAGAAAGATGATTATAAGAGCAAAGATAGTGACAACGGATGCAAAAACTACCTTTAGCGAGTCAAGAGAAGCATAGTTCTGAGATATTAATAATTAGTATATTATTTCCCTTCCATATAAACAACTCCAAATCACTATTAACAAATGAAGAGTTAGCCTTATTGCAATCAAATAGCATGTACTGAACCAACTACATTCTTGATTTTACAATACAAAATTTTCAAGAATCAAGAAATCGGCGTCTATTTCATGAAAAGAAAGGTGAAGCGTTTATGTTATTCACAGAGTATAGCTTACCTCCTTGAACTTGGCGTTGGCATTGGTATTTCTTTTGGAAAATTCAAGAAAGACGACTGTAAGAGCGGAGATAGTGACAACTGATGCAAAAACTACGGTTTGCGAGTCAAGAGAAGCTCTGAGAACAAATCTTGAAGTGTTGCCGCCGAATTGAAAGCCGATATTTCGACATCTCCTCCGCGAGTGAAGGCCAGGAGGCCGTAAAGAATGGGTAGAACCGGAGAGAAATTGGCGGCGAGGAACGAGAGAAGAGGAGATTGGAGAACAAGAAAGGAGAGAAAGTTTTGGAGAGAAGATTGAGTCCATGAAATTGGAGAGGAAGAAGAAGAGAAAGTGAAGATAGCGTGATGACTGGATAGGAAGTTATAAGCCATGAGCCATTTGACGGAAGAAACCAAGTTACTTACGTGGCCTTTTATATATCAAAATCCGAGCCGTTACAGATATTTTTATTCTTTTTCTTTTTTTATTTATTTTCTTTTGTTATAAAAAGAGAAAAAGAAAATAAATTTACTTCTTCCGTCCACGATTGTTTGATCAAGATTAATTGTCAATTTAAATAAATTAGTCAATTTTTTCAATTCTATCCTTAATAATTACTCCATTTTATTCAATAAAAAAGTTATGTAGACTATTCTTGGTACAGTACAATTATATTAATTAATTTATACCTTATATTAAATTTCATTGAGAAGAGTTCACGACATTATCTCGAAAAACAATTGTGGACAAAGGGCGTAATAACTACAACTATTCCCTTCAATTCATATCATGTTTTTCTTCTTTCTTAGAAAAAAATAAAATATTAACTTATTGTCAAAATTTATTTAATATTACTTTTTAATATCTTCATATTTTATCAAATAAAAATTATAATTATAATTTATCATTAATTATGTTTTAATTCTCAAAACGATAATTAGTTTAAATCGGATATTTTTAGTAAATTCGAATTGATAAAAATTAAAGTAGGCCGGATCAAATAGTATACGACTTTAAAAAGTATAAATATTTTATGTGAAATAAGTAATTGAAAATAAGAAAATATGTATTATACTATCACGATCTTTGACGATCGTGCAGTTCTACTACGTATAATAGGAGTAAGAATAAATAACAAGATTTGCACCATAATTAATATCTTGGAACATGTATGAAAAAAAGAACAACATTATTCATGTCTAAAAATAGTTTTTAATAAATAATCAAAAGAATAATCTCAATATTATTTCACATACTAATGTTATTATTTAGAGAGTCTATTTATTATCTTGGGTGCTACCACATAAGTAAAATAAATATTTCAAGAGCTAAGGTAATATTATTGTGCCAAAAACTTTATTGTAATTATTATGGAGCAACTTTCTTATAAAGTAAGCATAAGAAATTAAATTTGTATAGTATAATTATAGTTTATATAATTTGCTTGCTCCTCATCAGGTTTATATAATTTCACCAAAATTCTACGAAATATATTATTTTTTTAGATTAGATGGCCGAAAGAAATCGGGCTGTTGTCCATAATTGGGGTGGATAACGCGTTACACGAAGCCCAAACCCAAAAAGGCCCAACTCTGTTGTCAAAGTGTTCCGCACCCGCCAACTTCCACAAACAAACAACGCCTTAAACCCTGCGAATTTGGCTGTGAACGTCTTCCTCATACTCTCAAAAACAGTATTAGTATTATTTTATGGCGGAAATGGATAATAATGGGCAAGTCGAAGAGGCTGCAAGGCGTGTACAGGTCCGGTTCGTAACGAAATTGAAGCCCCCATTTAAGGCCCCGCCTACTTCCATTGCTATTCCCTCCAACCTCACCCGATTGGGCCTCTCTTCCATAGCCAACAACCTCCTTAAAGCTGGTAATTTTTTAGTTCTAACAGATTCTGCCTACTATTAGTTTTCTTTTTTTTTTTAAAAAAAAAAAGGGGGAATGTAGATCATATAGCTAAGCGGAACTAGTTTGTACCTTAAGCGTAGTTGATTGATTGGTTGTGTTTGTGTACCTGAGTTATAACTTTGAATTGGTGTGGAAATGGTTTGCCTTTTGTCGTAGGTAAATAATTATAATTATAGAGGATATGGTCATTCACGCTGAAGTAGATTTTTGTGGGAAATGATGAACTCATGCTAATTGTCAATTTGTCTTAATTGACTAACTCACCTCACTTGACTAGTAGAATAGATTGCTAGTTGTGGTCCGAGATATTTGTTATTATGGGTTAATGGTGCCATAAATGAGTTATTTTATCCTTAGAAATGACTATCAAAATGTTATTTTGTCAAAATTTGAGTCAGGGATAAAAGAGTCAGGTTTTATATTTAACTAAATAAAAGGAACTGTTCTCACCAATTCTGCTATATGTGTTTTTACTAGTATGCTTACCTGTTTTCATTTGATTGTTATTAGGAAAGGATAATTGGAATCCTGAGCCTTTCGATTTTCTCATTGATGGAGAACTGGTCCGCATGTCACTTGAAGAGTTTCTCCTCGCCAAGGGCATTTCAGCTGTAAGTCTCTTTCCTGACATCACTACTTGACTGCTAAAAATAACAGTTATGTCTCTTCAGACCAACTCAAAAATAAAAGGTACTCATGGAGAACTGTTATTTATTTCTTATACAGGAGAAAATATTAGAGATTGAGTACATTAGAGCTGTGGCTCCAAGAAAACAAGAAGAACCATCTTTGCATGACGACTGGGTCAGTGCAGTTGATGGTTCTAATTCTAAGTAAGCATGAGTGTGAAATTTGTTTTTCAAGAACCTTCAGTGTGATCCTTGTAATCTTTTCCGCCTTGTGTATCTTTCTATGTTTGATATATTTAAGACTTGATCTGAGTATGCTTCGCTTCTAAAGGAACTTCTGTACTAAAAGAGAATATTGGCTTATCCCGAAAAAAAATAGAGAGCCCTCATAATATAACTTAATGGACGGTTTTATGTTTTTGGCTATTGCATCTCTGTACCTTATACATTGTGCATTCACTTCACTCATAGATATCTGTTACACACTAGATTACCGAGGACAATGTTGATGATATTATTACATTGTGCTGCTTTTGTTCCAAGTGTTTTTGAGTTAAATTTCATCCTCCGTGTGCTTTTCTCCACTAAAATATGGGATGGTGATAGTTAAGAATGTAATAATGGTCTTCTTTCCATACAATGAATTATTGCCTTAACTAACAATATGTGCATATTTGTGATCTGTCAGGTTTGTTTTGACTGGATGTTATGATGGCTTAGGAAGGTGATCCACTGATTGTATCTTCTTTTGCTAGTCGCATTTTTTGGTTCAGAACTCAACTTTTTTTTTTTTTTTGTTATTACATCAGCCTAACATTTGATAGTGCTAATCAGAATATGGAAGGCTGCCGGATCTTGTACACATCTACTGGAGGGCCATACTGGGGCAGTTACTTCTGTTTGTGTTGTCAACCCAAGAGGTATCAGAGGGAGATAGTTTCTCCTCAGTTGCTCATTTTCTTGCATTATGCTTTACCGTCTGCTGCCATTATCATTTATCTGTGACACCAAAAGTTCATAGGTATCAGAGGGAGATAGTTTTTCCCCAGTTGCTTGTTTTCTAGCATTATTCTTTACAGTCTGCTGCCATTATCATTTATCTGTTCATACTCTTACATCACCTGCTTTTGGTATTTGTTTTTTCGAATAATATTTCTTGTTGATATTGCAATGCTGAAAACACGCTGGATACCAAAAACTATTACCAGCATGAGAATAATGCGGACATATAATTTGACATTCTCCTGGATGTTTTACTTCTTTGTGTTTCATTTCTTCCGCAATTCTGTCTGTGTTTATCATATTTATACCTTTTATTTTCTTAAGTGGCTCAAGATGGCGCTGATCAAATAGTCGTTACGGCTTCCAAGGATAGGACACTGCGGCTCTGGAAGGTAACATGATGTGCCTTTACTACGAATAACTCTCTGCCTAATTCGTGATCTTCCTCTAATTAGTATTTGTTTGGCTTAAAAGTTTGATTCAGATGAGCCTTCAGATCAGATAAAGAGGATTAGAGCATATAAAATTTTACATGGACATAATTCTTCTGTTCAAAGTGTTGCAGCAAATCCTGCTGGAGATATGGTCATTCATCTCTTCACTTAATTGATCATTTGAAGCTTTTTAATTACGTATTTGATTATAAGAAGTTTACTGACTCCCTGTTTTTGTTGTGTTGGACAGGTGTGTTCAGGGTCCTGGGATTGCCAAATAGCTCTGTGGCAAGCAAGTGGCTCAGATACAGGTGATGTAATTTCAGTCAAGAGAAGGAAGAAGGATGCCAAAGAGGAGGATCCTCTAGTAGAAGTATGGCCACATTTCTTCTAACTTGTCTAGGTTAAAGATAGAAAAATACATCTATTTCATGCCACATAGTGTTAGAAATCCATGACCTGTTTAATACGGATAATGTGTTTGTTCTAACATCTACCTTATCCCAAAAAAAGGGTAATGTGTCTGTTCACAAAACCAGTGAAAAAGAAGGAAAGAACAGTTTATGGCTGTTGTTACTATTTGATTTCAAAAACTTTTCAGTGCAAGGCATATACTTAACAAAACAATCTACTTTTACTCTTTGGCAAAACCTCTTCTTCCCTGAACCCTATTTTGAATCCTTCTTCATCCTACCTCTCATATGCCACACCCATCCAATTGTCCCAACTTTGTGTTGCTACTCCCTCAATTTTAAATTATGTGACATAGTTTGAACCAGCACGGAGTTTAAGAATAAAATGAAGATTTTGGGTACGTGTGGTCTAAAATATGCCATAACATTTGTGTGGCTGTAAAGATTTTGAAACTGGCTATCTGTCCGGTAGATTCCTCCCTTGTTCCTTATCTACCACCTTTGTTGTCATTATATTCTTCTTTTCAAAGTTGTTTCAACAACAATTTTGTGCCAGTCCAACGTGTTTCTGACTTTCTATGTTGTATCTCATAGAAAATTGATATTGATTAGCAAAATCTTTTGTCCCTTTTGATGAAAGACAAACAACCTTCTGATTTCCTTAAATGACGATGTTCATCAATGCAACTGAAGGACCAAACTAATGTTGAAATTGGTGTTCGAAATATGTCGGTCTTTGGCTCACTCTGAGTTGCTTAATCTTTGTTCTGTCTCTTCCTTTTTTATTTTTTTTATTTTCTTTTCAAAAGATTTTTTAATGATTGTTATCCTAATCTTGTAAATAATTTTCTCACATCTTATGCTCACAGGAGGAGGCTAAATCTACACTTGTAGGACATACACAATGTGTGTCTACCGTGGTGTGGCCACAAGATGAAGCAATCTATTCAGCATCGTGGGATCACTCTATTAGAAGATGGGATGTTGAATTGGGCAAGGATTCGTTGAACCTGGTGACATGCCATCTCTTTTCTTCTGTTCTTCCAGTCACATCTTTACTGTCATGTGCATGCTTTCCTAAACTTACGTACATATGGATCGGAGAGGGAGAAGTAAATATCAACTTGCAGAATATGAAATTATGAAAAAAATGTGGAAGGTGTCGCACTCAGATATGCCAATCCTAGTGATATTGCTTTCCTTTTTTGTCAGAGATAACATTTCTCTTCAGCAGTTAACAATCATATTTTTAAAAATTACACCGTCTTGAAGAAAAAGATACCTCCCCATCATGACAAGTAGCTGGGTTTGAACTTTGGTAATACCAAAATGTATCTTTCTTTTTTAAGTCTGTTCTGTTGAGAGCTTGAAACTGTATTTTCCTGAAAGTATGGATGATGATCGCCTTCCTCTTCAACAGTATTGCGACAAAGTCATTAATTGCCTTGATGTTGGAGGTGAAGGTTCTGCCCTCATTGCTGGTGGTGGTTCTGACCCCATTCTTAGGATATGGGATCCTCGCAAACCAGGTTTCTTTCTTTTTCTGTACAACTTGCAGAAGCACTTTTAAACATCCACTTGAACTTGGAAAACCTCGTCTCTATGTGCTTAAATACCTTTTTCTCTGTATTTATTGTCCAAGTAACTGTGACCTTACATCACATATTGATATATACTCTTTCATTTACCACTTAACAGGTACTTCGGCTCCTGTCTATCAGTTCTCATCGCACAGTTTTTGGATATCCACCTGCAAGTGGCATGAAAAGTCACGGTTTCACTTGCTTTCTGCATCATATGATGGAAAAGTAATGTTATGGGACTTGAGAACTGCGGTTAGTACTACACTTTTTACGTCTCTATTATTAGTAGTACGACTCTTTATAAGCACTTACATTTTCTGTTCCTGGGTAAAATAATTTGTGTTGCAGTGGCCCCTTGCTGTCATTGACACTCACAATGACAAGGTACTATTTTTGCCTTCTAAGATTTGGTTTAAGAGTATTTGTTCTACTATAGCATTTCCTAAACATCAGGCTGTCAATACAGGTACTATGTGCGGATTGGTGGAAAGGTGAAAGTGTTGTCAGTGGTGGGGCTGACTCGAAACTTTGCATCTCTTCTGATGTTTGTGTGTTGTGATATAGAGGTAAATTACTCTATTTTTTGTGTAGAGCTTTGAAACCTATTATCTTTCATCACTTTGTTCACTGGAGTAGAACAGGTTATTTGAAAAAGGATTAGAACTCATCATAATACAATTCGCAGACTGATGGTTGATGTGTTTTACTAACCACCCTATTTGAAGCACTCGATCCCTTGATTGAAATGATGGTAGCTGTGACAATTGTTCACTTGGCTAATTTTCTTTCAGGATTGATCTCCCCTCCCCTATTGCAGAGGCGACGGTGCTCCATATTGATGCGATTTTGCTAATAGAATTCGTTGGGTCAAGCTGAAGTTGTGATAATTTACTTCATAAAACAATTTTGTCTGTGCTAAAGTATAGTCTATAAATGGTTTGTATCATATATTCCTGTGAGTTAGATTGAATTGAAGTTGTATCTCGCGGATGTACATTTTTATTTTATTACAAGATATTTACCCTCAAGCAAATTGATCAAGAGTTACTATTTTCAACCATTGAACTATCCAAACACTGATTTCATGTGTTATTGAGTGACTGCAACTTGTCATCCAGGAATATGACGAATTGATCGATGTTCTTGGTTTGTTAGTTAAAGATTTGGTGTTCGAATTAACATTTTTAGTAATAAAGCACGTGTCATGTTACAAACACGCGAAGCATCGATCCGTTATTCTTGGCCAGTCCAAGTGTCCACAAAGCCCATGGAATCCACATCCGGCCCACTAAATTGTAAGCCCTGGCCCATGAGAACCAAATTACGTGTATACCAGGGTATACGTGCCCCACAAAAAAGGACACGCGTCACATAGTAAGCAAGAAAAAAAAGTTTCAAATCCCATGAGGTCACAAAGACTTCGTACAATTGCCCACCCTAACCGCCCCATCTGTCCCAACCACACAAAATATATATATTTGAAATTGCTCTATATTACTTATTCATATTTTTTTAATAAAATAAATTTCATGTCTAAGAATACAAGATAAAAAATAATTTTATATATTTAATATAATTTTAATTTCTTAAATTTCATATCACATTTTTTTTAAAACAAAGAAAGTATTAGTTTCATCCCAAACAATTATCAGGCTTAAATACTTTTTGATTGACTCTGCTTAAATACACAAACCTATCTCAACCTCTCCTAAAAGTGCTTATTTAAAACCAACAGTGAACATAAGGTGTCCTTATTGTCACATCGTTTTCTCTAGAACTCTCTCTCAAAAGAAGTAGTACACATAAGTCATACTAGTATACATTGATTTGAGACGCACCTTTTCTTTTCTTTTTTTTAGAAGAGAAGAGAAAAGAAAAAGAAAGTTGGTCACGAGGAGAAAGTGAGTTGTGTTGACAAGGAATTAAATTAAAAATGGAGAAAAATGAATTGATGAAGTTGAAAAGTAGTGAGAGTCAGGTGATGGACGGTTCAGATATAATGAAGTTAGTTGGAAATGAGGCTGTGTTTAGTAACTTTGTAGATCATAAGTTTGAAGAACTTGACATAGACAAAGACGGTAAACTTTCAGTGAAGGAGTTACAACCTGCTGTTGCTGATATTGGTGTTGCCCTTGGTTTACCTCCTCAAGGTTCTTCCCCTGAATCTGATCATATCTACTCTGAGGTACTTCCATTTCTCACTTCAAAAATACCATAAAAACTTGTCAGGTTTGTTAGTATTAAATAAATTTATCAGGTTACTTTATCCATCAAAACCTAACTAGGAGTAACATTTTTTTTGTTTCCGTTGAATTTTGAACCACGATCCCTCTAATTTTCACCCACTTTGTTGATGTTGTTACATATTCTTAAACAAATATATATACACATGTATTTTGGTTAATTATTGGTTGAAATAGTAAATGCATATCGCAAATGGTACTGGTATGGGGCCGTAAGAAGCCAGATGTTTAATGATTACAGAGTGCTTGAGATGAGACAGCAACTCAACTGGACTCTTGTGTTTGGACTGTTTATTTATTTTCTTCATTTTTTTAATTCAAGGGTTCAAGTTATCAAGTTTCAAAGTCATGGATATGGATGCGGTTCCATTTGCACGCACTCAAATATTTTTAAGGGATAGTCCAAAAATAGATATTTTAATATCGCCTAACTCCCAAATAAACAATTAAACTTTTGAAAATGTGTATCTAGGCACTTTAACTTTTAAGTTGTCCTATAAATACCACACAACTTTGAGAATGTAGTCCGTTGAAGGTGTCTGATGTGTATAAACAAAGTTAAAAGGTGTTCGTGAGGTGCACCTATGTAAGTAGAAGAGTTCATGAAAAAAATTACACCATATATAGATAGCTTAATATCCTAGTTGAAAATATTATTTATTCAAAAATAGTGTATGTCTTTTGATGAGTCTTGGCATTTAAGTTGTTCTGTCTGTACTTTTTTTTGTTTTTTGTCCCCCTCCTTTTTCCTTAACCATTTGGAATCACCATTGAAGAAGAGATGGAGATTGCCTAGAAATGTTCTTCTTTTTTTTTTTAACTTCTTAATTTTTGAATCTGCCGACAATGATGATATGGACAGAAAAAATTTGGTTAATTCTATTTTTTAAAGATTGTTCTCAGAGGCAGCATTCATACTTTTTATGGACAGGTACCTGTAAAAGTTTTTTACATTGTCAGTGTATAGTAGTTAAATTCTTCTCTATATCGAGAAATATTTTGTCAACCCTTTTCATTAGTGAACTTGTTGCGACTTAGGTTCTTCAAGAATTCACACATGGAAAGCAAGAGAAAGTAAGCAAGACTGAGTTTAAAGAAGTTCTTTCAGATATTTTACTAGGAATGGCTGCTGGTCTAAAGCGAGATCCTATTGTACTCCTTCGTATGGATGGTGAAGATCTTCTTGAGTTCGTTAAAAGTCCTGCATTCGAACCAGAGATGATTTCCCTGTACTCTGAGTTAGAATTGCCTGATGGATCCCTCAAAGATTACATCATCAAGGCTTTTGAGAAGCTCACGGTTGATCAAGGGATGCCTCCTGCATCAGACTCATGGGTAGTTCATTTTTCTCTTTGATGGCTTAACATTCATGTCTAGCTAGAAATTTTACTCTAGAAGATTACATAAATTTGGTTACTTGCAAGACATGACAAATTAACGGTTACAAGTATAGTCTTTTAAAATGTGATTGCTCACTGATTCGTAAAATTTGTTGCTTACAATCCTGTGTAACTTCTTTGTTACACATTTATTTTTATGATGAGTTCTTTTCTAATTATTAGAGCATATTACTTTGTTATTATCTTGATCTGTAGGTAATGAGTAATGTTGTGGAGCCAGTAGTTGAATCCTGCATTGGAGCAACTAACGAGCAACCTGTTACACAAGAAACATTTTTGGCTGAATTTAAGAAAGTTGCAGAGAGTGCTGCTCAACGTCTCAAGGAGCAGCCAGTCATTGTTGCTCACAGCGAGAATACATTTGATGGAAGTGGAATTAAAAGACTATTGTCTAACAAGTTTGAATTGGATAAGGTATGTACACATCACCCATGGTGTTGTCTTCAGGACCTAATAATATATAGTAAAATATCATGCTACAAGAAATGAAACTTTCTTTGGGACTAATGTCATACAAGAAGTGAAAAGTTGCGACAAGAGACTTTTCCTTGTGGCCTGAGGGTCTTTTTATTTAGTTGTTTATCTACGGTGCAGACGCTGGACTCTGCCTTAAAGACTATACCCAGAGATCGCAATGGGAAAATGTCAAAGGAATACCTACGAGTTGCACTTGATGTTCTTGCACCATCAGCTGGTTTACCTCCCATTGGTGCTGTTGATCAGGTATTTGTCAACTAAGGATTGAACTTCTATGCACTAACAATATCAGCTTCTTAAACATATTGTAG
Organism: Solanum lycopersicum; assembly: GCF_036512215.1. Lineage (NCBI taxonomy): Eukaryota > Viridiplantae > Streptophyta > Magnoliopsida > Solanales > Solanaceae > Solanum > Solanum lycopersicum. Next base: position 93,533,266 of record NC_090800.1, read on the forward strand.
CCAGTAATCTACCTTAATTTTCAAATTAATAATCTTATCAGTGTGTAGAAGCTAAACTTGTCAACTAATAGATCACATTTTTGCTTAATTAAAAGCTGGCCTTGCGTATGATATAGTTGTATCCCGTGTTTGCAGATGGATAAGGTCATACAAGAAGTCTGTAAGATGTTGGATGCCGATGATGGGAAGATGGTTAAAGAGGAAGAGTTCAAGAAGTTGTTGACTGAAATACTGGGCAGCATGATGCTGCAATTAGAAGGGAAGCCAGTTTCGGTGTCCACAAACTCTGTTGTGCACGAGCCTCTTGCTTCTTCCTCTACGCTCTTGCAGCCTCCATCTATTTCTGAGATGTAACTGATCTTATTAAATTAGACAAAAAAAAAGAATAACAGGGGATGTATGATGTAAATTTCTGTTAAAATTTAAAGGCTGAGAGACACTGCCTTACTAATACAGTATCCATTTCAGCAATTAATAGTGTCATATTACATGAATTAAATCAGTGCCTGTTTAAATAACTTAATGATCAACTGCGCAAGCGAAGCCGGGAAACGGACCGCAGCGCAACGACTAGGACTCGTGTCGGAGGAGTTTTGAGCGTGAGCTAACACTCATGCAGCGGCAAGGACCCGCAACTCTCGAAGGGGCCACCAACCGCCTATTTAGAAATAAAATCATGAGCATAGACTATCATCATATTCATGAGATGGTGAAGATTTAAAAACTCAGCTAAACTGCGACTGTTCAGAATGTTGTGTGATGTTTTATGATTTTGACAGGATGGTTTGCATCCTCCACCTTTAGTCAGAGGATTTATGTGGTGTGAATTCAGACGAGTCAACGAGGGGTTTCCGATACTGAATGTATAAAGACAAAAAATAAGAACTTGGAATTTTGAAAATCATGATCAAAAGTATTTTAGGTTCCAAGATAAAGATTCTAGTTTTGTCTGCAAGTGTGAGGTCATTCTGTGACTCATACATGAATGATAAAATCTTTGTAAGTCAACTATGTGATTATAGTTGACATTTGGAGGATAAGTATTGAACTTTGAATTTTTCAATCCATCAAAGATGTAAGCTTTTCATGTTTAGTCATAAAAAAAAACTTGTTTTTTTCAAAATCTCAACTAAGAGAAGTTTAGTTTATTAATTTTCACCAACAGAAAGTAGATAATATAGGAACTTCTGGAATGATTACTCATGCTTTATTTACCTCTCTTGCATATTGCATGTTTGCCTCCATAACTAAAGGATGTTGGAAAGGACAAAAACTCCTACTGAAGATTTCTTTTATTGGTTAAATATACAAAAAACATGACTTAGCAATTAGTTGAGTATCTGAGAAAAAGTTCTTTTTGTCCTATTTGATTCTGTGTTGATATTTCCAATAGTCTTTTGCTTTGTTACAACCAAACATTGTGGATTTTGTTCCAAGATGGAATAAACAAAAGTTTGTCTCATTCTACTTGTGAAGGACTATATCTCTGTTCCAAATTGTACTTTCAGAAAGGATCATGGACTTGATCAGTGGACCAGGGTGTTTTCCCCTGATGTTGGTATTGATAATTACTATGTTCAATCTTTCAGGCAAACACCCTTTTCCTATTTTCATCTTTTTTTTGCTTCTGTTTTGGATATAGTAAATACCTTAGCCACTTGTTCTTCTGTTATGTTGGGTGCTTTTAATTTCAGATTGCTATGATCCTCTGGATCCTACTGGAAATATATCGGTTAAGTATGACATTGTTAGATGGACAGAAGATGGTTACCAGGTAAGGAAAAACGAATTACTTCCATATTGAGTAGGACCCAACATCTATTTTCTTAACACGATATCAGAGTCATTACCCACGCTCCAGTTACCAGGCCTGGTCGTGCATTTGGGAGGGGAGGGTGAAGTTTTTGAGATTAAGTCTGAAGTTCATTGTTTTAGTAGTTTCATTGCGGCCAAAAGTTTATATATATCCATCAGTTTAATATTAGTAGTTCTTTGCTCTCTAACTTGAATATAGTGCTTCAGGCAAGGATAACCATTCAAAATTACTACAAGTATAGACACATCGAGAAACCGGGCTGGCAACTAGGGTGGACATGGGCAGCTAATGAGGTTATTTGGTCAATGTCTGGTGCTTTCGCCACTCAACAAGGAAATTGTTCAGCCTTCAGATCTGAAATTCCACATTGTTGCAAGAGAAGTCCTATTATAGTAGACTTTGCGCCAGAAGCTCCACCAGAGAACAAATTAGATGGTTGCTGTCATGGTGGACTGCTTGCTGCCTCAGCTATCAATCCTTCCAATTCTTTTGCGTCCTTTGAGATGAAAGTTGGAAACTTAAGGGGAAATTTTACAGTTCACAAGCCTCTAAATCTCACTCTAATGGCTCCAGGACCTGGTTATACTTGTGATGAATTTATGGACACAGATCCAACAACATCTTTGGTTATAGAAGGACAAAGACAAGAGCAAGTAATCAGTAAGTATTCTGTTTTGAACTTATACTACTAATTTGAGTTGATATCGTTATGTGTTCTGCCTCATTTTTTAAGTGTTCACTGTAAAACATTAGATTGGACATTAAATCCCTTTTCTTCAGGGACATGGAAATCAACATGCACCTACTCAACTTTCTTGGCCAACAACTTGCCAACCTGTTGTGTTTCTCTTTCAACATTTTACAATCCTGAGGTAACACCATGCAATTTGTGTAGCTGTGGATGTAAATTAGCTGACAATGAGGCAAAAGCTGCTGAAATTTCATTGCAGTGTCATAGTCAGGTTTTTCTGCATTCCAGTTTCGGTATTGAAGATTCCAAACTTGTTTTGTGGATGAAAGATATCCTAAGCTTCTAAATGCTGTCAACTCGCAAATTTATTGTGGTTGTAGCTTTGAAGGCTGTTTTGGTGGTTGAGAATTCGGTTTGATGTCATCATCATCAAAAACCCCATTTTCTTTTCCCAGTCAGGCGTACTAAGCCTCATAATATATTGAAGAGAAAAAAAGAGTTGCAAGCCATCAAAATGTATAAAAATCTCCAGACATGCAACCACAACAGTTAAAAAATTAGTACCTCCTCATGCAACCACAACAGTTAAAAAATTAGTACCTCCACATGCAACCACAACAGTTTAAAAATTAGTACCTTCACATGCAACCACAACAGTTTAAAAATTAGTACCTCCACATGCAACCCAAAAGTTTAAAAATTAGTACCTCCACATGCAACCAGAGAAGTTCAAAATTAGTACCACATGAACCACAGCAGTTTAAAAATTAGTACCTCATCTGGATTAACACCTTTTTTGGACATGTCATCATAAATGCTGCGTGCAAATTCCCAATTACCATTTTGACTGCAACAATTTACAGCAATTGTGTAAACCTCTGGTGTTCCCTTGATATCACATTTATCAATCATACGATAAACCTCTAGAGCTCGATCAACCTAAAGCAATTCATGTCAATGGTTTATTATAATAGAGGAGTAGCTGAATATGGGAACACCAATCTCATTCAACTGAGATTTAACATCTAAAAACAGAATATACCTGACCAGAATTCGCACATGCCTTCATCAAAGCCCCAATAGTAATCTGATCAGGTTCTATTGGTCGTGCTTCTGCTTTCATTTCTGATAAGACATCAAAAGCACGATCGACTGCTCCCGATTGACCACAAGCTGTGATAAGAGCATTGAATACAACACGATCTGGCTTCACATTCTACTGAATACAACAGGAATCTAATGTGAGATATTCGGCCGTCGAAGTACACGTCACTTTTCAGTACAATTTGGTAAATGGTAAGGTGATACAAAATGAAAAGTTAAAGCAATACCCTCTATAATTTTGTACACCCTGAGTAGATAAATTCATACCTTAGATCTCATTATACCATAGGCACCAAAGGCCTTGGCAACTTGTCCAGCTTTAGCACAACCATCAATGAGGGCACCATATGTATTAGCATTTGGTTCGACTCCAGCATTGACCATTTCATGAAAAACCTACAACTTCAGAAAATATCAACTCGAAAGATGGTATATAACTTTATAAGTGCAAGGACAGGCAGTAAGAATCTAAGAAATCATGTAGGTCTAGCTATAATAAAAAACAAATTACCCTAAATGCAACTAGTGGGAGTAGCAAGCAACTATATTCATTCTAAAACATAATTATGAGAAAGGTCGTGAATTTGTTTCTGCCGTTTGAAGTACACTCTTTGACACAATTGTCATGTTGTGATGATAATTGAAAATTGCAAACGACAATCATGCCTTAATCCCCAAGCTAGATAAGATCGGCTATTTCCATCCCTCATTATCCATCTCGCTCCATTAAGATCTATCCTGATCTAATCTTCAATAATTTAAAATTATCTAATACTGCTTCTTTACATTTTCTACTGCATACAAATCTCTAACAGTAATCAAACTCCTAGTTTTTTTCTTTTTTGATCAAATAAACAAATTAATTTTCATAAAGCAGAAGTCCAAAATCGGCCATAGAAGAAATATACCAAATAGTAAAGAACCTACAAAAGATACCCAATCCTCTATATATACCAGGACTACATGATACACAAAAAATAAATAAGGCATGAAGATTACTCTTTTACTTCCCAAAACTCATTCTGCTCTCTTATTTCTACCTCTCCAAATGATCCACATCAAAGCCTGAGGAACAACATTCCGTGCCGTCCTTTTTCTCCTGCTTCTTCCCGCTTAGCTTACCAACCCAACTGAACATATACTACCATAATCTCCTTGACAGTCTGCACTGTAGTAGAAGATGATCAACATCTTTGCCCGCCTCCTTGCATATGTAACACCAGCTGTACAAACAGCCTTTCTTTTCCTAAGGGTTTTCACCGTCAAAATTACTCCTCTAGCAGCTAACCATGTGAAAAAGCACATCTTCCTTGGTAGCTTAGGAATCCAAATCAACTTTACAGGAAAAGACTGCTAGTGAATACTGGATTTAAAGTAAGTGTACTAATATGATCAAGCATTAATCACAAGCTAATTGGTATGCATACATGTATCTTTTTCATCTATTCTATGCTTAAGTCTACAGGGTTCAAAAAAATTGTAGATATTTCTGGAGTATTCCACTGTTTAACACCTTCTATCAATATGGTTTCACACCTATGGACAATGCGACTGGAGATCAACATAAGACATAAACTACTCATATTAAGCGACATTTTCTCATTTTATCCTCAGTGCTACTTGTAACTTTTGTAGAATATTTCAAGTGCCCAACACGCCCTCCTTAAAGAGGATATTCAATAAAACATTTTTTCATGAGAAATCAAAAAATGGCGGTACTTACCTCAAACATGGTATCAACTTTTCCAGCCTTTGCACAAGTTGATATAAGAGTAGTGTAGAGCTTGCAATCGGGTTTCAGTCCAGTCTCACGAACAAGTTGAAGCACTTGAAAAGCACCTAAGTAAACAAAATAAATTGACCAAAATTAAAATGGGATAATGTCAGTCCAATAGATAAAGTTTCATTTGCTACAGTTAACATATTATTTTGATGTTGCCATTGCTCTCTTCTTCATTGTTTTCGGCTGTTTTCGGCATGACTTCCTCGCTACTGTATTTGTTTTACATGCTTCTTTTTTATATGTTTTACTTGAACCAATGGTCAATTGAAAAGAGTCATTCTACCTTCACAATGGAGGTAAGGCTACATACACACCATCCTCCCCAGACCCCACTTGTGAAATTACACCGGATATGTTGTTGTGTGTTACAAGGTCATAAAGACAAACTGGAATTTTCCAAAGAAATATTGGAAGTTGATTTCCAAAGTCTATTGAAAACAATAACATCCCCTTGCACTTTTTCCTCTTTATCCGTGTCACAGAACCTTACCAAAGAAGAAACAGGAATAAGCATCAAGAAAAAGAAAACTTACGCTCCAAATCCCGAGAGCTTGCACATACAGACAAGAGCATATTGAACGTGCTTAGAGTTGGATTCTGGATAAGCTTGGTGAAACGGAAAGCTTCCTTCACTGCCTTTTGACTTTTACAGACTTGGAAAAAACCGGCATGGTACACCTGTAAATGGGACCTTTAACAAACTACGAACAAGCCAAAATTCATAAATAGAATATGAAGTAAATATAAGCAGAAATCTCCCAATTTACTTTATCCATATTCAGCGAACCGTGCCTTTCCATATCTTCAAGGATTTTTATGCAGTCCATCAACCTGCACCAGGAATTCCTGTGCATGAGCTTGAATGGTATAAACAAGAGCAACAGACCAAGGATGTCCATAGTCAGTGGTTACACAATTTTATTTCAATCAATTACATCATTTTGTTATTCAGCCACCATTTCCATAGTTTTGCTAGTTCAATCCCCTAAGTCTGGATGTTTTCATCAAGTGCAAACACTTTGTTAAGAAAGAAGCAGAACATCCAACAGGAGAACATGTTCACGTCCCAAGTATCATCTTTTTAACTATATCAGAAATATCATTTTCTACGTGCTAAACCTTTCAAACAAATATTATTGATGACAAGCATAAGGACCGGTCCAAGAATGAAGTCAACGTGTTAAAATATAGGTTACCTGCCCTCTCTAAGGAAATGGCGGTAAGCCCTGAACTGGTCGGATGGATTAGGTCGATCACACACTTGGATCGACTTTGGATTAGAAACCTGTAATTGTTTCGAGGCACCATTGTCCGATAGGATACTCTTTTCCTTATTAGTGAATTGCTGCATTCTTTTCACAAAGTCCTCTTTGTTGAATGGTCGTTCTTTATAACATCCATGAGACCTTTTCTCCTCAAAATCCTCTGAAAAATAATTGAATCTCATAAAAAAAATCAATACTGAAGAACACCAAGGAAAGAACAAACAAACCCCCCAAAAAAAATAAAATAAAGGGAGATGTATAAAAATATGATAAATTGGAATGAAGAGGTTGCAGCATTTCCATAGAACACCCTGCTGGATAATGCAGATCTGAGGAGATGCTTTACCTGCTCGTACTGAAAATGCTTTTGAGGGGGGTGAAAAGGTGCCAATGCCTTGACGGGAAGCATGAGAAGTCAATGCGTCTTGCCCATTTAGACTTTTGCTAGATGCCCCAAAGAACGAGTAAAGATCTTCGCGTGTAGAGTCCCTGAAAATAAGATTGTGGATAATGACTTCATCCTCTGCAACAAATCTATGGGCTTTCTTAAGTTCGTCCTTCATCATCAGTTCCTGGTCCATTATCTTGGTTTTCTCAGTTCTATTATCTATGTTGATTGTAGGAAACAAAGCAACACTACGCTCTGAACTGACTTCCTCTGTAGTCAGTATGTTACTCATTTTAGTTTCATGCAGATGCTCCTGCAGATTAATGTTTTTCGACTCTTCCATAAAGGAAGATGGTACTGCATCTGATTCGGTGTGTGCAATAGGTTCAGGTTCTCTGACTTCCTCTGTAGTCAATATGTTACTCATTTTAGTCGTCCGTAGATTTTCCTGCAGATAAATGTTATTCGACTCTGCCACAAAAGAAGATGGTACTACATCTGATTCAGTGTGTGCAATAGGTTCAGGTTCTCTGACTTCCTCTGTAGTCAATATGTTACTCATTTTAGTCGTCTGTATATTTTCCTGCAGATAAATGTTATTCGAATCTGCCACAAAAGAAGATGGTACTGCATCTGATTCAGTGTGTTCATTAGGTACAGATGCTCCCAAGGTCAAAGAGCCATTGGAACTAGGAGCCAACTGATTAGTATCTAGAGACTCAATATTGTTGGTAACAAACGTTTGTATCAAATAGGTTCCATCATGTTGCAGCACATCTGCCTCCCCATCCTCACGCTCATTGCTGACTTTGGTTACTTCCTTCATTTGAGTTTTGACAGATTTCTCCTCCTGTATGTTTATAAGAGCAAATACATGACGTGGAAACCAGTTCATCACATGTCTTATTTGTCGCCGCAAAGCAAGAGTTAACTCAGCTGAAATCTATGAAAAATTGTGGACATCAGAAATATGGACCTCCTGAAGTAACTCTGGTAAAACTGTAACACCTCTTGCTAACGTGTTTTAGAAAAAAATATTCCTACTTTTAAGTACCAATGACTAAAAAATTTGACTTACCACAGATGCCAATGACCAGAAAACTTCAGACATAATATTTTCAGTTTCTATAAATTTATCCAACAACTAAGAGTTGAGATGGTAGAGGACTCAATGTTTCCAAGATGACTTCTAAGACCAAGAACTTATCTGAAGAGAAACATGTTCTGACATATTAACAACTAGGATAATATTTCACTTTCATATTACTGAGATATACAACTCCAAATACTAATTGAAGATTGGAAAATTAAGAGTTAGCCTTGTTGCAATCAAACAGCATGTGTACTGAACAAATGATGATCTATGTTAAATGATGAGGATAGAAATTAGCTATCAACATCTACATTCTTGATTCTACACAACACAATAGAATCACTAAGACGTATACAGACTCAAGACACATCCTCTTTCTGTATTTGGCAACAAAAGTTAACTAGTAAAGTTATACACCGAGAAATTGCTAGGCTTACAAGAAATTGGTCTCTTTCAAGAAATAACAGTAAAAAGTGAACCGGTAATGTTATTCACAAAGTAGAGTTTACCTCTTTGAACTTGGCGTTGGCATTGGTATTTATTTTGGAAAATTCAAGAAAGATGATTATAAGAGCAAAGATAGTGACAACGGATGCAAAAACTACCTTTAGCGAGTCAAGAGAAGCATAGTTCTGAGATATTAATAATTAGTATATTATTTCCCTTCCATATAAACAACTCCAAATCACTATTAACAAATGAAGAGTTAGCCTTATTGCAATCAAATAGCATGTACTGAACCAACTACATTCTTGATTTTACAATACAAAATTTTCAAGAATCAAGAAATCGGCGTCTATTTCATGAAAAGAAAGGTGAAGCGTTTATGTTATTCACAGAGTATAGCTTACCTCCTTGAACTTGGCGTTGGCATTGGTATTTCTTTTGGAAAATTCAAGAAAGACGACTGTAAGAGCGGAGATAGTGACAACTGATGCAAAAACTACGGTTTGCGAGTCAAGAGAAGCTCTGAGAACAAATCTTGAAGTGTTGCCGCCGAATTGAAAGCCGATATTTCGACATCTCCTCCGCGAGTGAAGGCCAGGAGGCCGTAAAGAATGGGTAGAACCGGAGAGAAATTGGCGGCGAGGAACGAGAGAAGAGGAGATTGGAGAACAAGAAAGGAGAGAAAGTTTTGGAGAGAAGATTGAGTCCATGAAATTGGAGAGGAAGAAGAAGAGAAAGTGAAGATAGCGTGATGACTGGATAGGAAGTTATAAGCCATGAGCCATTTGACGGAAGAAACCAAGTTACTTACGTGGCCTTTTATATATCAAAATCCGAGCCGTTACAGATATTTTTATTCTTTTTCTTTTTTTATTTATTTTCTTTTGTTATAAAAAGAGAAAAAGAAAATAAATTTACTTCTTCCGTCCACGATTGTTTGATCAAGATTAATTGTCAATTTAAATAAATTAGTCAATTTTTTCAATTCTATCCTTAATAATTACTCCATTTTATTCAATAAAAAAGTTATGTAGACTATTCTTGGTACAGTACAATTATATTAATTAATTTATACCTTATATTAAATTTCATTGAGAAGAGTTCACGACATTATCTCGAAAAACAATTGTGGACAAAGGGCGTAATAACTACAACTATTCCCTTCAATTCATATCATGTTTTTCTTCTTTCTTAGAAAAAAATAAAATATTAACTTATTGTCAAAATTTATTTAATATTACTTTTTAATATCTTCATATTTTATCAAATAAAAATTATAATTATAATTTATCATTAATTATGTTTTAATTCTCAAAACGATAATTAGTTTAAATCGGATATTTTTAGTAAATTCGAATTGATAAAAATTAAAGTAGGCCGGATCAAATAGTATACGACTTTAAAAAGTATAAATATTTTATGTGAAATAAGTAATTGAAAATAAGAAAATATGTATTATACTATCACGATCTTTGACGATCGTGCAGTTCTACTACGTATAATAGGAGTAAGAATAAATAACAAGATTTGCACCATAATTAATATCTTGGAACATGTATGAAAAAAAGAACAACATTATTCATGTCTAAAAATAGTTTTTAATAAATAATCAAAAGAATAATCTCAATATTATTTCACATACTAATGTTATTATTTAGAGAGTCTATTTATTATCTTGGGTGCTACCACATAAGTAAAATAAATATTTCAAGAGCTAAGGTAATATTATTGTGCCAAAAACTTTATTGTAATTATTATGGAGCAACTTTCTTATAAAGTAAGCATAAGAAATTAAATTTGTATAGTATAATTATAGTTTATATAATTTGCTTGCTCCTCATCAGGTTTATATAATTTCACCAAAATTCTACGAAATATATTATTTTTTTAGATTAGATGACCGAAAGAAATCGGGCTGTTGTCCATAATTGGGGTGGATAACGCGTTACACGAAGCCCAAACCCAAAAAGGCCCAACTCTGTTGTCAAAGTGTTCCGCACCCGCCAACTTCCACAAACAAACAACGCCTTAAACCCTGCGAATTTGGCTGTGAACGTCTTCCTCATACTCTCAAAAACAGTATTAGTATTATTTTATGGCGGAAATGGATAATAATGGGCAAGTCGAAGAGGCTGCAAGGCGTGTACAGGTCCGGTTCGTAACGAAATTGAAGCCCCCATTTAAGGCCCCGCCTACTTCCATTGCTATTCCCTCCAACCTCACCCGATTGGGCCTCTCTTCCATAGCCAACAACCTCCTTAAAGCTGGTAATTTTTTAGTTCTAACAGATTCTGCCTACTATTAGTTTTCTTTTTTTTAAAAAAAAAAAAAAGGGGGAATGTAGATCATATAGCTAAGCGGAACTAGTTTGTACCTTAAGCGTAGTTGATTGATTGGTTGTGTTTGTGTACCTGAGTTATAACTTTGAATTGGTGTGGAAATGGTTTGCCTTTTGTCGTAGGTAAATAATTATAATTATAGAGGATATGGTCATTCACGCTGAAGTAGATTTTTGTGGGAAATGATGAACTCATGCTAATTGTCAATTTGTCTTAATTGACTAACTCACCTCACTTGACTAGTAGAATAGATTGCTAGTTGTGGTCCGAGATATTTGTTATTATGGGTTAATGGTGCCATAAATGAGTTATTTTATCCTTAGAAATGACTATCAAAATGTTATTTTGTCAAAATTTGAGTCAGGGATAAAAGAGTCAGGTTTTATATTTAACTAAATAAAAGGAACTGTTCTCACCAATTCTGCTATATGTGTTTTTACTAGTATGCTTACCTGTTTTCATTTGATTGTTATTAGGAAAGGATAATTGGAATCCTGAGCCTTTCGATTTTCTCATTGATGGAGAACTGGTCCGCATGTCACTTGAAGAGTTTCTCCTCGCCAAGGGCATTTCAGCTGTAAGTCTCTTTCCTGACATCACTACTTGACTGCTAAAAATAACAGTTATGTCTCTTCAGACCAACTCAAAAATAAAAGGTACTCATGGAGAACTGTTATTTATTTCTTATACAGGAGAAAATATTAGAGATTGAGTACATTAGAGCTGTGGCTCCAAGAAAACAAGAAGAACCATCTTTGCATGACGACTGGGTCAGTGCAGTTGATGGTTCTAATTCTAAGTAAGCATGAGTGTGAAATTTGTTTTTCAAGAACCTTCAGTGTGATCCTTGTAATCTTTTCCGCCTTGTGTATCTTTCTATGTTTGATATATTTAAGACTTGATCTGAGTATGCTTCGCTTCTAAAGGAACTTCTGTACTAAAAGAGAATATTGGCTTATCCCGAAAAAAAATAGAGAGCCCTCATAATATAACTTAATGGACGGTTTTATGTTTTTGGCTATTGCATCTCTGTACCTTATACATTGTGCATTCACTTCACTCATAGATATCTGTTACACACTAGATTACCGAGGACAATATTGATGATATTATTACATTGTGCTGCTTTTGTTCCAAGTGTTTTTGAGTTAAATTTCATCCTCCGTGTGCTTTTCTCCACTAAAATATGGGATGGTGATAGTTAAGAATGTAATAATGGTCTTCTTTCCATACAATGAATTATTGCCTTAACTAACAATATGTGCATATTTGTGATCTGTCAGGTTTGTTTTGACTGGATGTTATGATGGCTTAGGAAGGTGATCCACTGATTGTATCTTCTTTTGCTAGTCGCATTTTTTGGTTCAGAACTCAACTTTTTTTTTTTTGTTATTACATCAGCCTAACATTTGATAGTGCTAATCAGAATATGGAAGGCTGCCGGATCTTGTACACATCTACTGGAGGGCCATACTGGGGCAGTTACTTCTGTTTGTGTTGTCAACCCAAGAGGTATCAGAGGGAGATAGTTTCTCCTCAGTTGCTCATTTTCTTGCATTATGCTTTACCGTCTGCTGCCATTATCATTTATCTGTGACACCAAAAGTTCATAGGTATCAGAGGGAGATAGTTTTTCCCCAGTTGCTTGTTTTCTAGCATTATTCTTTACAGTCTGCTGCCATTATCATTTATCTGTTCATACTCTTACATCACCTGCTTTTGGTATTTGTTTTTTCGAATAATATTTCTTGTTGATATTGCAATGCTGAAAACACGCTGGATACCAAAAACTATTACCAGCATGAGAATAATGCGGACATATAATTTGACATTCTCCTGGATGTTTTACTTCTTTGTGTTTCATTTCTTCCGCAATTCTGTCTGTGTTTATCATATTTATACCTTTTATTTTCTTAAGTGGCTCAAGATGGCGCTGATCAAATAGTCGTTACGGCTTCCAAGGATAGGACACTGCGGCTCTGGAAGGTAACATGATGTGCCTTTACTACGAATAACTCTCTGCCTAATTCGTGATCTTCCTCTAATTAGTATTTGTTTGGCTTAAAAGTTTGATTCAGATGAGCCTTCAGATCAGATAAAGAGGATTAGAGCATATAAAATTTTACATGGACATAATTCTTCTGTTCAAAGTGTTGCAGCAAATCCTGCTGGAGATATGGTCATTCATCTCTTCACTTAATTGATCATTTGAAGCTTTTTAATTACGTATTTGATTATAAGAAGTTTACTGACTCCCTGTTTTTGTTGTGTTGGACAGGTGTGTTCAGGGTCCTGGGATTGCCAAATAGCTCTGTGGCAAGCAAGTGGCTCAGATACAGGTGATGTAATTTCAGTCAAGAGAAGGAAGAAGGATGCCAAAGAGGAGGATCCTCTAGTAGAAGTATGGCCACATTTCTTCTAACTTGTCTAGGTTAAAGATAGAAAAATACATCTATTTCATGCCACATAGTGTTAGAAATCCATGACCTGTTTAATACGGATAATGTGTTTGTTCTAACATCTACCTTATCCCAAAAAAAGGGTAATGTGTCTGTTCACAAAACCAGTGAAAAAGAAGGAAAGAACAGTTTATGGCTGTTGTTACTATTTGATTTCAAAAACTTTTCAGTGCAAGGCATATACTTAACAAAACAATCTACTTTTACTCTTTGGCAAAACCTCTTCTTCCCTGAACCCTATTTTGAATCCTTCTTCATCCTACCTCTCATATGCCACACCCATCCAATTGTCCCAACTTTGTGTTGCTACTCCCTCAATTTTAAATTATGTGACATAGTTTGAACCAGCACGGAGTTTAAGAATAAAATGAAGATTTTGGGTACGTGTGGTCTAAAATATGCCATAACATTTGTGTGGCTGTAAAGATTTTGAAACTGGCTATCTGTCCGGTAGATTCCTCCCTTGTTCCTTATCTACCACCTTTGTTGTCATTATATTCTTCTTTTCAAAGTTGTTTCAACAACAATTTTGTGCCAGTCCAACGTGTTTCTGACTTTCTATGTTGTATCTCATAGAAAATTGATATTGATTAGCAAAATCTTTTGTCCCTTTTGATGAAAGACAAACAACCTTCTGATTTCCTTAAATGACGATGTTCATCAATGCAACTGAAGGACCAAACTAATGTTGAAATTGGTGTTCGAAATATGTCGGTCTTTGGCTCACTCTGAGTTGCTTAATCTTTGTTCTGTCTCTTCCTTTTTTATTTTTTTTATTTTCTTTTCAAAAGATTTTTTAATGATTGTTATCCTAATCTTGTAAATAATTTTCTCACATCTTATGCTCACAGGAGGAGGCTAAATCTACACTTGTAGGACATACACAATGTGTGTCTACCGTGGTGTGGCCACAAGATGAAGCAATCTATTCAGCATCGTGGGATCACTCTATTAGAAGATGGGATGTTGAATTGGGCAAGGATTCGTTGAACCTGGTGACATGCCATCTCTTTTCTTCTGTTCTTCCAGTCACATCTTTACTGTCATGTGCATGCTTTCCTAAACTTACGTACATATGGATCGGAGAGGGAGAAGTAAATATCAACTTGCAGAATATGAAATTATGAAAAAAATGTGGAAGGTGTCGCACTCAGATATGCCAATCCTAGTGATATTGCTTTCCTTTTTTGTCAGAGATAACATTTCTCTTCAGCAGTTAACAATCATATTTTTAAAAATTACACCGTCTTGAAGAAAAAGATACCTCCCCATCATGACAAGTAGCTGGGTTTGAACTTTGGTAATACCAAAATGTATCTTTCTTTTTTAAGTCTGTTCTGTTGAGAGCTTGAAACTGTATTTTCCTGAAAGTATGGATGATGATCGCCTTCCTCTTCAACAGTATTGCGACAAAGTCATTAATTGCCTTGATGTTGGAGGTGAAGGTTCTGCCCTCATTGCTGGTGGTGGTTCTGACCCCATTCTTAGGATATGGGATCCTCGCAAACCAGGTTTCTTTCTTTTTCTGTACAACTTGCAGAAGCACTTTTAAACATCCACTTGAACTTGGAAAACCTCGTCTCTATGTGCTTAAATACCTTTTTCTCTGTATTTATTGTCCAAGTAACTGTGACCTTACATCACATATTGATATATACTCTTTCATTTACCACTTAACAGGTACTTCGGCTCCTGTCTATCAGTTCTCATCGCACAGTTTTTGGATATCCACCTGCAAGTGGCATGAAAAGTCACGGTTTCACTTGCTTTCTGCATCATATGATGGAAAAGTAATGTTATGGGACTTGAGAACTGCGGTTAGTACTACACTTTTTACGTCTCTATTATTAGTAGTACGACTCTTTATAAGCACTTACATTTTCTGTTCCTGGGTAAAATAATTTGTGTTGCAGTGGCCCCTTGCTGTCATTGACACTCACAATGACAAGGTACTATTTTTGCCTTCTAAGATTTGGTTTAAGAGTATTTGTTCTACTATAGCATTTCCTAAACATCAGGCTGTCAATACAGGTACTATGTGCGGATTGGTGGAAAGGTGAAAGTGTTGTCAGTGGTGGGGCTGACTCGAAACTTTGCATCTCTTCTGATGTTTGTGTGTTGTGATATAGAGGTAAATTACTCTATTTTTTGTGTAGAGCTTTGAAACCTATTATCTTTCATCACTTTGTTCACTGGAGTAGAACAGGTTATTTGAAAAAGGATTAGAACTCATCATAATACAATTCGCAGACTGATGGTTGATGTGTTTTACTAACCACCCTATTTGAAGCACTCGATCCCTTGATTGAAATGATGGTAGCTGTGACAATTGTTCACTTGGCTAATTTTCTTTCAGGATTGATCTCCCCTCCCCTATTGCAGAGGCGACGGTGCTCCATATTGATGCGATTTTGCTAATAGAATTCGTTGGGTCAAGCTGAAGTTGTGATAATTTACTTCATAAAACAATTTTGTCTGTGCTAAAGTATAGTCTATAAATGGTTTGTATCATATATTCCTGTGAGTTAGATTGAATTGAAGTTGTATCTCGCGGATGTACATTTTTATTTTATTACAAGATATTTACCCTCAAGCAAATTGATCAAGAGTTACTATTTTCAACCATTGAACTATCCAAACACTGATTTCATGTGTTATTGAGTGACTGCAACTTGTCATCCAGGAATATGACGAATTGATCGATGTTCTTGGTTTGTTAGTTAAAGATTTGGTGTTCGAATTAACATTTTTAGTAATAAAGCACGTGTCATGTTACAAACACGCGAAGCATCGATCCGTTATTCTTGGCCAGTCCAAGTGTCCACAAAGCCCATGGAATCCACATCCGGCCCACTAAATTGTAAGCCCTGGCCCATGAGAACCAAATTACGTGTATACCAGGGTATACGTGCCCCACAAAAAAGGACACGCGTCACATAGTAAGCAAGAAAAAAAAGTTTCAAATCCCATGAGGTCACAAAGACTTCGTACAATTGCCCACCCTAACCGCCCCATCTGTCCCAACCACACAAAATATATATATTTGAAATTGCTCTATATTACTTATTCATATTTTTTTAATAAAATAAATTTCATGTCTAAGAATACAAGATAAAAAATAATTTTATATATTTAATATAATTTTAATTTCTTAAATTTCATATCACATTTTTTTTAAAACAAAGAAAGTATTAGTTTCATCCCAAACAATTATCAGGCTTAAATACTTTTTGATTGACTCTGCTTAAATACACAAACCTATCTCAACCTCTCCTAAAAGTGCTTATTTAAAACCAACAGTGAACATAAGGTGTCCTTATTGTCACATCGTTTTCTCTAGAACTCTCTCTCAAAAGAAGTAGTACACATAAGTCATACTAGTATACATTGATTTGAGACGCACCTTTTCTTTTCTTTTTTTTAGAAGAGAAGAGAAAAGAAAAAGAAAGTTGGTCACGAGGAGAAAGTGAGTTGTGTTGACAAGGAATTAAATTAAAAATGGAGAAAAATGAATTGATGAAGTTGAAAAGTAGTGAGAGTCAGGTGATGGACGGTTCAGATATAATGAAGTTAGTTGGAAATGAGGCTGTGTTTAGTAACTTTGTAGATCATAAGTTTGAAGAACTTGACATAGACAAAGACGGTAAACTTTCAGTGAAGGAGTTACAACCTGCTGTTGCTGATATTGGTGTTGCCCTTGGTTTACCTCCTCAAGGTTCTTCCCCTGAATCTGATCATATCTACTCTGAGGTACTTCCATTTCTCACTTCAAAAATACCATAAAAACTTGTCAGGTTTGTTAGTATTAAATAAATTTATCAGGTTACTTTATCCATCAAAACCTAACTAGGAGTAACATTTTTTTTGTTTCCGTTGAATTTTGAACCACGATCCCTCTAATTTTCACCCACTTTGTTGATGTTGTTACATATTCTTAAACAAATATATATACACATGTATTTTGGTTAATTATTGGTTGAAATAGTAAATGCATATCGCAAATGGTACTGGTATGGGGCCGTAAGAAGCCAGATGTTTAATGATTACAGAGTGCTTGAGATGAGACAGCAACTCAACTGGACTCTTGTGTTTGGACTGTTTATTTATTTTCTTCATTTTTTTAATTCAAGGGTTCAAGTTATCAAGTTTCAAAGTCATGGATATGGATGCGGTTCCATTTGCACGCACTCAAATATTTTTAAGGGATAGTCCAAAAATAGATATTTTAATATCGCCTAACTCCCAAATAAACAATTAAACTTTTGAAAATGTGTATCTAGGCACTTTAACTTTTAAGTTGTCCTATAAATACCACACAACTTTGAGAATGTAGTCCGTTGAAGGTGTCTGATGTGTATAAACAAAGTTAAAAGGTGTTCGTGAGGTGCACCTATGTAAGTAGAAGAGTTCATGAAAAAAATTACACCATATATAGATAGCTTAATATCCTAGTTGAAAATATTATTTATTCAAAAATAGTGTATGTCTTTTGATGAGTCTTGGCATTTAAGTTGTTCTGTCTGTACTTTTTTTTGTTTTTTGTCCCCCTCCTTTTTCCTTAACCATTTGGAATCACCATTGAAGAAGAGATGGAGATTGCCTAGAAATGTTCTTCTTTTTTTTTTTAACTTCTTAATTTTTGAATCTGCCGACAATGATGATATGGACAGAAAAAATTTGGTTAATTCTATTTTTTAAAGATTGTTCTCAGAGGCAGCATTCATACTTTTTATGGACAGGTACCTGTAAAAGTTTTTTACATTGTCAGTGTATAGTAGTTAAATTCTTCTCTATATCGAGAAATATTTTGTCAACCCTTTTCATTAGTGAACTTGTTGCGACTTAGGTTCTTCAAGAATTCACACATGGAAAGCAAGAGAAAGTAAGCAAGACTGAGTTTAAAGAAGTTCTTTCAGATATTTTACTAGGAATGGCTGCTGGTCTAAAGCGAGATCCTATTGTACTCCTTCGTATGGATGGTGAAGATCTTCTTGAGTTCGTTAAAAGTCCTGCATTCGAACCAGAGATGATTTCCCTGTACTCTGAGTTAGAATTGCCTGATGGATCCCTCAAAGATTACATCATCAAGGCTTTTGAGAAGCTCACGGTTGATCAAGGGATGCCTCCTGCATCAGACTCATGGGTAGTTCATTTTTCTCTTTGATGGCTTAACATTCATGTCTAGCTAGAAATTTTACTCTAGAAGATTACATAAATTTGGTTACTTGCAAGACATGACAAATTAACGGTTACAAGTATAGTCTTTTAAAATGTGATTGCTCACTGATTCGTAAAATTTGTTGCTTACAATCCTGTGTAACTTCTTTGTTACACATTTATTTTTATGATGAGTTCTTTTCTAATTATTAGAGCATATTACTTTGTTATTATCTTGATCTGTAGGTAATGAGTAATGTTGTGGAGCCAGTAGTTGAATCCTGCATTGGAGCAACTAACGAGCAACCTGTTACACAAGAAACATTTTTGGCTGAATTTAAGAAAGTTGCAGAGAGTGCTGCTCAACGTCTCAAGGAGCAGCCAGTCATTGTTGCTCACAGCGAGAATACATTTGATGGAAGTGGAATTAAAAGACTATTGTCTAACAAGTTTGAATTGGATAAGGTATGTACACATCACCCATGGTGTTGTCTTCAGGACCTAATAATATATAGTAAAATATCATGCTACAAGAAATGAAACTTTCTTTGGGACTAATGTCATACAAGAAGTGAAAAGTTGCGACAAGAGACTTTTCCTTGTGGCCTGAGGGTCTTTTTATTTAGTTGTTTATCTACGGTGCAGACGCTGGACTCTGCCTTAAAGACTATACCCAGAGATCGCAATGGGAAAATGTCAAAGGAATACCTACGAGTTGCACTTGATGTTCTTGCACCATCAGCTGGTTTACCTCCCATTGGTGCTGTTGATCAGGTATTTGTCAACTAAGGATTGAACTTCTATGCACTAACAATATCAGCTTCTTAAACATATTGTAGCCAGTAATCTACCTTAATTTTCAAATTAATAATCTTATCAGTGTGTAGAAGCTAAACTTGTCAACTAATAGATCACATTTTTGCTTAATTAAAAGCTGGCCTTGCGTATGATATAGTTGTATCCCGTGTTTGCAGATGGATAAGGTCATACAAGAAGTCTGTAAGATGTTGGATGCCGATGATGGGAAGATGGTTAAAGAGGAAGAGTTCAAGAAGTTGTTGACTGAAATACTGGGCAGCATGATGCTGCAATTAGAAGGGAAGCCAGTTTCGGTGTCCACAAACTCTGTTGTGCACGAGCCTCTTGCTTCTTCCTCTACGCTCTTGCAGCCTCCATCTATTTCTGAGATGTAACTGATCTTATTAAATTAGACAAAAAAAAAGAATAACAGGGGATGTATGATGTAAATTTCTGTTAAAATTTAAAGGCTGAGAGACACTGCCTTACTAATACAGTATCCATTTCAGCAATTAATAGTGTCATATTACATGAATTAAATCAGTGCCTGTTTAAATAACTTAATGATCAACTGCGCAAGCGAAGCCGGGAAACGGACCGCAGCGCAACGACTAGGACTCGTGTCGGAGGAGTTTTGAGCGTGAGCTAACACTCATGCAGCGGCAAGGACCCGCAACTCTCGAAGGGGCCACCAACCGCCTATTTAGAAATAAAATCATGAGCATAGACTATCATCATATTCATGAGATGGTGAAGATTTAAAAACTCAGCTAAACTGCGACTGTTCAGAATGTTGTGTGATGTTTTATGATTTTGACAGGATGGTTTGCATCCTCCACCTTTAGTCAGAGGATTTATGTGGTGTGAATTCAGACGAGTCAACGAGGGGTTTCCGATACTGAATGTATAAAGACAAAAAATAAGAACTTGGAATTTTGAAAATCATGATCAAAAGTATTTTAGGTTCCAAGATAAAGATTCTAGTTTTGTCTGCAAGTGTGAGGTCATTCTGTGACTCATACATGAATGATAAAATCTTTGTAAGTCAACTATGTGATTATAGTTGACATTTGGAGGATAAGTATTGAACTTTGAATTTTTCAATCCATCAAAGATGTAAGCTTTTCATGTTTAGTCATAAAAAAAAACTTGTTTTTTTCAAAATCTCAACTAAGAGAAGTTTAGTTTATTAATTTTCACCAACAGAAAGTAGATAATATAGGAACTTCTGGAATGATTACTCATGCTTTATTTACCTCTCTTGCATATTGCATGTTTGCCTCCATAACTAAAGGATGTTGGAAAGGACAAAAACTCCTACTGAAGATTTCTTTTATTGGTTAAATATACAAAAAACATGACTTAGCAATTAGTTGAGTATCTGAGAAAAAGTTCTTTTTGTCCTATTTGATTCTGTGTTGATATTTCCAATAGTCTTTTGCTTTGTTACAACCAAACATTGTGGATTTTGTTCCAAGATGGAATAAACAAAAGTTTGTCTCATTCTACTTGTGAAGGACTATATCTCTGTTCCAAATTGTACTTTCAGAAAGGATCATGGACTTGATCAGTGGACCAGGGTGTTTTCCCCTGATGTTGGTATTGATAATTACTATGTTCAATCTTTCAGGCAAACACCCTTTTCCTATTTTCATCTTTTTTTTGCTTCTGTTTTGGATATAGTAAATACCTTAGCCACTTGTTCTTCTGTTATGTTGGGTGCTTTTAATTTCAGATTGCTATGATCCTCTGGATCCTACTGGAAATATATCGGTTAAGTATGACATTGTTAGATGGACAGAAGATGGTTACCAGGTAAGGAAAAACGAATTACTTCCATATTGAGTAGGACCCAACATCTATTTTCTTAACACGATATCAGAGTCATTACCCACGCTCCAGTTACCAGGCCTGGTCGTGCATTTGGGAGGGGAGGGTGAAGTTTTTGAGATTAAGTCTGAAGTTCATTGTTTTAGTAGTTTCATTGCGGCCAAAAGTTTATATATATCCATCAGTTTAATATTAGTAGTTCTTTGCTCTCTAACTTGAATATAGTGCTTCAGGCAAGGATAACCATTCAAAATTACTACAAGTATAGACACATCGAGAAACCGGGCTGGCAACTAGGGTGGACATGGGCAGCTAATGAGGTTATTTGGTCAATGTCTGGTGCTTTCGCCACTCAACAAGGAAATTGTTCAGCCTTCAGATCTGAAATTCCACATTGTTGCAAGAGAAGTCCTATTATAGTAGACTTTGCGCCAGAAGCTCCACCAGAGAACAAATTAGATGGTTGCTGTCATGGTGGACTGCTTGCTGCCTCAGCTATCAATCCTTCCAATTCTTTTGCGTCCTTTGAGATGAAAGTTGGAAACTTAAGGGGAAATTTTACAGTTCACAAGCCTCTAAATCTCACTCTAATGGCTCCAGGACCTGGTTATACTTGTGATGAATTTATGGACACAGATCCAACAACATCTTTGGTTATAGAAGGACAAAGACAAGAGCAAGTAATCAGTAAGTATTCTGTTTTGAACTTATACTACTAATTTGAGTTGATATCGTTATGTGTTCTACCTCATTTTTTAAGTGTTCACTGTAAAACATTAGATTGGACATTAAATCCCTTTTCTTCAGGGACATGGAAATCAACATGCACCTACTCAACTTTCTTGGCCAACAACTTGCCAACCTGTTGTGTTTCTCTTTCAACATTTTACAATCCTGAGGTAACACCATGCAATTTGTGTAGCTGTGGATGTAAATTAGCTGACAATGAGGCAAAATCATGCATTGGGTTGGTAACTAAGCAAAACAGCTTTTTTTATAGGATGAAATACTTCAATTTTGCCCATTTTGCAAAGAGTGCTGATTTTGTTGTGGTTTATATATATGTGTGGAACAGGCAAAGATCATCAGGACCATATGTTCGCGAGCTAATTCAGTGTACTGATCATATGTGTCCCCTTCGGGTTCACTGGCATATTAAGAAGAACTACATGAATTATTGGAGAGTGAAACTCACTGTTTCCAATTACAACTTAGGCAAAAACTATTCCAATTGGAATTTGGTAGTCCAACATCCTGGTTTTAGCCAGCAGACAACTGTCTTCAGCTTCAACAGTACAATGCTCTCTACCGTTGGTGTCCCAGGTATTTGCTCTACATTAAAGTCGCGCTACAGATGTAGATGATAGTATAATAAAAAATAATTATCGATGTTGATGCAGATGAAGTTGCACTGTTTTGGGGTCTAGACTTGTACAACGATGCTTTGTTGCAAGCTGAAGAGAAGCAAATGGGATCTGTGACTACAGAAATACTTTTACTTAAGGACATGAACTCATTTACACTTAGAAATGGATGGGCATTTCCAAGGAGAATATATTTCAATGGTGAGAACTGTGAAATGCCTCTTCCACAGAGTTTCCCTATGCTTCCAAATGGTTGCTCAAGGGAAAAACCTTGTAATAGCTATCTTTCTATGCTACTACTGTCGATATATTTGACTTACAAGACACTTAATTTCTGATCCTAAATCAAGATTATTCATCTTCCACCTCATGAGAATCAACTTTATTGATCCTATTCGATATGCTGAAGGTGAGAAATCATCAATAATGCAGCTTCCTGGGCTTAAAAGACGAAACTCTAGTGATGAAGAGTCATTTCATTTTTTGGCGCATCAGTACATTCCAAAAATATGGACCATGTTAACATTATTGGTTTGAGACCTTTGGCATATGATTAACTTGTACATGCTTCCTCACAATTGTATGCAAGCATACAAATGAGAATAACATTGCTTTGTAATTAATAACTTCCGGAAGTTGTGAAAAATATAGCATAAGGTAGAGTGATTTCAAGCGTTTTATAATATTCAAGAGTTAAACAAAAATGTGGCATGAATCAAGACGAATGATGTATTTTTCTTATTTTATCCGAAATATTTTGTATAGATAATATAAATTATAAGAAATATGCACAAGTACTTCCTAAATTATTACCAAAATTTCAGAGACACACCTTAATTAAACTAAGGTCCTATTACCACCTGAACTTGTTTTTTTTTGTAATTTTATACACCTTTTGTGGCACATCCGTGACTCTACACAATTAAGGCGCGTGAGAGATATTTGAATGTCATGTAAGTTAAAAAAGTGCACAAAATTACAAAAAAGAATAAGTTCGGAATAATAGGACCTTAGATTAATTAAGATATATCTCTAAAATATTAATCATAATCTAAGGGATACTTGTATATTTTCCTTAAATTATAAGTATAAACCTTTTAATTATTTTCATTTCTTTCAAAAGATTCTTTCACATTTATCGAAAGTTATAAATGAGTATTGAAGAGAAAGTCTAATATATCCTTTGTTATAAAAGTAATTTCTACGGATCTAAACTTTTAAAAGTTACGACCACATGAGTGCGTGAGTGTGAACCACAAAGTTGGGGGTATATTAGGAATAGTCAAATGCCTAATTTATTGGATTTTGGGTCGGGTCGGGTCGGTGCGACATATGGGCGGTTTAACAACATTATCAATCAAGAGCTCTCCAATAATAGACCGTACAAGTTACCACTTCGATTCTCAATTTCTCAATCGAAAAAAGTTTTCAAAGGAATTACCTGTAAAAATGGCTCCTCCTCACGGCGATAAGTCAGCAGAAGTCAAGGAGGAGGCCGCCGCCGCCGTTTCCTCAGTCGATAACCGCCCTATTTCCACCATCCTCTTCATCGTTGGTACTTCTTTTTTCTTTTCAAAAAGAACTTTGTTTGTTTGTTTCTTACTTGTGATTGCTCCGTTTATTAAGAAATCGTGTTGACGGTAAAAAAAAATTATTTGTGAATCTTCAGCTATGCAAACAGAGGCGTTACCTCTTGTTAAGAAGTTCCAGCTTACCGAGGACCTCAATTCCGTGTAAGCTCCATCTGTTCTTATTTTGAGGCTTTTGCTACTCAGAATTGAAGAGATTATATGAAAAATCACAACTGAAAAAGTTACAAATTCTCTCCTTTTTGCTTTCCCGCTTACTTTTCGGATATTAATTCTCTTGTACCGAAAGATCAAGAATAAGAGACTAAGTTTAGTTGTGAGTCTGGAAATACCTTTTTCCTTTTTGAAATATAAGCTACATATATAAATAAATCACAATTTCATAGCTAAAATATTCATTAAAAATGTTGAAATATGTAAGCCAAGGTAAAAAGAATTTGACTTTTTCTTTCGAAATAGAATGATGAGTCTTCGAGATGACCAAAATACACATGTGAAGATAACCAGAAACTAGTGGTAGAAGAAATGAAAGAGTAGTTATTAGACAAGTTTTGAGGCGGTAAATATTATAGATGCTAGAGCTCTATGTATATTTTTTATGACAACAAATGTTGCAGTGTTTACCTGTTGAATCATATGGACGTGGTATGAGGTTGCTTGTTAAACAAACTAGCAAGATTATGATGTGTTGCATATGTATTGATTCACCCGGCCCATTTTATGAGACACCCTTTCCTTTTTAGTCCGTTCAAAAAAGAATGTCACCTTATTATACTTATAAACAATGTAACTTTTGAATTTCCCTTATAATACTAATGAAATGATTTACACACACACAAATATCTAAGGATTGTTTGAGATTACAAGTTTCAAAAGTCTTCCTTTTCTTCTTAAACACCGTGTCTAGTCAAACGGCACCATAAAATGGGATGGAGGGGGTAATACTTATTCAAACTGAAAATATTTTGAGGATGATTCACATGATTTAGAAAAAAGAATGATATCCTATTCGAAAATGAATTGTGTAAGAGTTGTTGCCTTGTTGGATTCTTTCAAAAGACCTGGGAATTTTATTATAATGATGACCAGGAACCTCTAAATTTTCCACATGCTCAATATAGTTTGTAATTATTTATGCAGTAGATTTTTACGATGCTTGGTGGTTTGTTCTGCTGTCTCTTCTTGGATCTAATATCTGATGATGTGCCCAATGCAGGTTCCCAAAGGGAGTCCCTTGGGTGCGGTTCTATGGTAATTACAAGGGTCTCACCGTTAATATTGTTTGTCCTGGGAAAGACCCAGCATTGGGTAGGGTATTTTGATCTTGGCAATTTTTACTTTGCTGATTACATCTTATGAACGTGGCGCTTATATAACCAATGCACGAGCATATTGTTTCCACATTTGAGATAGAAAATTATATTATAGTAACAATCCTTCTTTCCCTTCGAGGTATTAGCATATTGTGTATTGCCTCATTTAGTGGTAGGATAAAGTTTCACCAACCAGTTCTTCAAATGGGAAGTTTTATGTGGACTCTCTCATTTTCTTCGTGGGGTATGTCTCCTATTAGTCCAATCATTAAGTACATTGAAGTATATAGAAAATGTCCATCTCTATAGATACATCTTTTTTCTATAAAAAAAAAATGGGGGGGGGGGGGTTGATGTAAGGAAAGTTGTATTATTCACAAACTCAGCACTGTGGGATTGTTGTGAACTACAAAACAGGCTAGGTTATCCCTATTCCCTGTTAGGGTGGTACTAATGTAGGGTGCCTGAAATCCAAAAACTCACATAACTTCACAAACTGAAAATATACCCAAGAACTGAAGCATTTAAGCAAATTATAAAAAGCCCTCAATCTATGAAGAGGATTATATTTTGCTTCAATGAAACTAGTTATTCTCTCCTTCAAATAGTCCAAACAGTAAACAGTGATACTGAACCTGTAGACCTTTTTTTCCTGCATCACTTAGTAGGCCTATCATACACGGTTTGGTGTCTAAGCTAGCTTACGGTTTGTGCCCATATCAGTTCAACTTAGGACCTGGTAGCTCTCACAAGCACATGGACTAGATCACTCTGCCATTGGAAAAAATTACACAAACGTATTTTTGATCTCAAGTGGGATTTGAGCCTAGTTTTCCATTATTTTTGTCCGCTTCACTGACTGCTTGGCCACGCCTTGGATGATGCCACAACTCAAAAGTATCCAAAATCATTAATTATCTTCCTTGCTATTCCATGATGCAAAAATTGAGTTGTTAAAAATCTTCACTATCCATCAGACTTGAATGGTATCTACACTGATGAAGCCCCAGAAAGGTGTGGTTAGCAACTTAGCTTCTTCACTATCCAAACACCGCAGTTATGAAAAAAAGACTTGATTCATGCATAGTAGTCCATCCAAAACAGGTTACTTTTGTAAGGGCCCTATTCTTCCACGGTCATACCTTATCAGCTCTGCTAGAGTGTATCATATTTGGTACATGCTGTAACTGTAAAATACCTTTTTTACCCAACCTGCTTCACAGCACCCTTCCTCCAGTGTTTTCAGTAATGAAATCTGTCTTTTAAACTTCTAACAATTTCTCTAAAGGTGATATTCGAACTCCATTGCCTTTGTGTTGGGTTATGGTGGCTTCTACATGTGCGGTGAAGATCTGGAAATTCATCCTTGAGAGGCATGTGGCTTAGCTAGTTATCCTGGGTCAAAGGATGAATTGCATTTTCAAGATCAAGGCTGTAATTTAGAGTTAATGAGTACATATATATGGGTGTGCCCATTTGCAGAGGAACGTAGCCAGTAGTCTTAGAGCCTGGTCTTCTACTCTTGAAACCTTCCTCTTGCTTGAAGGAAAATAACTTTGCCAAAGCACTAAAGTATCTGATGCTCTAAATAGTTTGATGTTTTCTCTTGCAGTGTGTGTCCTCGTATACCTCAAATATCTTATATGCATCAAATCTAGTGGTCTAAAGTTTGTCAAACTAACTTATGAATGGTCTAACACAGGGGTTGATGGTGTGGGCACGGTTTCTGCATCTCTTGTGACATATGCTTCTGTCCAAGCATTAAAGCCAGACCTCATCATAAATGCTGGCACAGCAGGTGGATTTGGGGTATGATTTGTGTTTTTAGATTCTGATATAATCTTCCTTTTCCTCTTTCCCTGTTATTTCTCTCATCTCTCTTATTGAGCGCTAGTAAGATAAATTGTTAGAGGAAAAGCGACAACCTTGTTGGAACAGGAAGATATTGGGACAGATTAATTGAAAATTTTGTTCCTGTTATTCCTCCATGTTGAGCAAACATAAATTTTTCTTTGGTTATGTTATTTTTGACGCGTTAACTTATTTCAGGCCAAAGGTGCTTCAATAGGAGATGTTTTTATTTCATCAGAAGTTGCTTTCCATGACAGAAGAATACCAATCCCGGTAATATCCATTTTCCATCCACGCATTATGTCTTTTGAATTCTATTGTTGTTAAGAACCACATAGAATGTGGGAAACTGGATCAAAGCTGACACTAGGTTGACAAACCATTTGCCTCTATACCTCATAACCAGAGATCACAATTCCTATTATTGTTGTGGCTAAACTTCTACATTTTACATCATTTCCAGTTTATTTACTGGACTTGGTGCTTCAACTGTTTTAAGGACATTGTGATCAATAATCTAGTGAAAGAAGTCCTTGGTTATAAAGTTATCATTCTCAAAAAAAAAAAGAAGTCCCTGGTTATTTACTGCAAACCTCAAATTTTTTGATTCACCTACGTTATGATTTGGAAAGTTTTTTTGCTAATTTTATGGGCAGCTAAGCTGTAGGTCTTTGGGTGCATGATTTGGATTATTTTTTGCTAATTTTATGGGCAGCTAAGCTGAAGGTCTTTGGGTGCACTCATATATGTGTAGGTATTTGATATATATGGAGTTGGTTCGCGGAAGGCTTTTGCTACACCCAATCTTCTGAAGGAGCTTAACTTGAAGGTAAATATTGTTCAACTGTGCATAAAAAAGAACCAACTTTAATTAGCTCATGGCTCACCTGCTTTGATATCTATTCTTGTCTATGGCTGCTGAATGTACTTCTCTAGATTGTGGTTTTAGCTTCTTCGTCATTGACATTTTGTGGATTCAGATTGTCCTTTCATTATCATTTTGTCAAGTTGGATTTGGGCATCTGTGTCATTTTCCAAACTAATTTTGGTTGGTTATATGAAATCCTAACATCCATTCCTCTCCAATTTGATTTATATGAAATCTTCTTTTCTCGGATTGGTGGGTGATTATCTTAATGTGAATGATGGTGCTGATGTTATATCAGATACGATCTTCTACTATATAAGTACGTGTTTCTATAGTCCACTTTGTGCCAGTACCTGTACACTATCTGCTATTTTCTTTCTGAAAAATGATACTCAAGTATAGACAATCTTAATAGGTCCTACCAACTTAAGATGTGGTCTTTTTGAGAATGAGAAGTAACATAGATGTGGTAACTTTTAACATAGTGATCTCTACAAGTTTAACATGTACCTAAAGGATATATTTTAGCAATATCTGTAATTAGGTGATTTTGGATGCTCGTGAGTTGGCATGTGAAAATGGGATTCTCTCGAAAGAGTGTAGTAATGATCTAGATGTTACGATGTGCTTGAGAACCATGTAAGACTTACATGCCTTTTTTGTCAAACTTGTTAATGTTCATGTATATACTTTCTTCCACAATAACATCTGATTGTTTCCTGCCTAGCTTATAGTGCCCATGTACTTGGAAAGTCATTAGGTATATTTAATAGCAAAAAGCTTTCCTGATTAAAAAAGACATTGAATTAATTTGTCATGTAATTTATCTCCTCATTACAGGTAGGCAAGCTGTCTACTGGTGACTCTCTAGATATGTCTCCAATGGATGAAGCATCTATCATTGCAAATGACGCAACAATCAAAGACATGGAGGTAACATCTAAATGTCTAAGTTTAGTATGATTGCTTTTGTGAAGACTTGGAGAAATTAGTCCGCTGGTCATTCTGTAGTCCCCTGTAGAGATTGGTCAAATAGTGTTATTCTGGCCATCAACATGTCTTTCCTGGTTGTCCTTGAGCTCCACATACTTCGTCGATTAGATAAACTCTTGTTGTCTAAGATATATTTTTTTTTTTTTTGAGAAAGATTGTCGTCTAAGATATTTAATATCTCAAAGTTGACCTTTTCAATAATAAAAAATAACTTGTTCCCTCCCAGGCATGTTTGATGCTAGTGCTAGGCATGATATTTGGAAACCTAATTCAAGACTGAAATTGTGCCAAGTTTTCAATGTAGCTTCCGTCTTTCCCCTCTAATTCAAGACTGCAATTGTGCCAAGTGTTCAATGTACTTCTGTTTTGTTTCCTAATCACTGTGCTCATTTAGCCTTGCTCTTTCTTGTTAGGATATACATTTTCACTCCTTTTTCTGTTCCAATTTGTTTTTTGGGTTTTAGGGAGCAGCCGTAGCTTATGTGGCAGATCTGTTAAAAGTTCCTGCCATTTTTGTGAAAGCTGTGACAGACATTGTGGATGGTGATAAACCAACACCGGAAGAATTTTTGGAAAATCTGGTGGCAGTAACCGCTGCACTTGATCAAACTGCCACCCAAGTTGTTGATTACATCAGTGGGAAGTGCTTAGTGGAGCTGTGATCTAATCTTATTTCATCTCGTGCATGCTTCAGTGGAAAGAACCTATGACATTTGTGTCTAGGCAATTATTAGACTTCTGGGCAGTGAGAATGTTACTTCCTTCGAACTGCATTATACTAAGTCACCAGTGACTCTAATTTTTATTATATTATGGTAAATTAGTGTATCAAGATGTCACTCTGAAATTTAATGTTGGTTCGATATGTCCACTTTCGTCCAGGTGTACAATTCATCGGCCCACATTGTTCCAGCTAGTTTCTCTAAACATAGCTGATATTCTGTAATCGTTGTAAAACTAATGAATGAGTTATAAGATTTATGGAAATTTTAGTCAGGGAAGAAAGCGGTGTTCCTATATACTAGTTGGGAAATTATCTGCAAAGCACTTGAACAACGTTTAAGTTCCTTTGAGGTTCAAAGTTTACAACCTCCATTTGCTCTTTCCTATTGATCATGAGATTGTTTAATTTTTTTAGTTAAATACATTGATTTTAATTGTCGACTTTCGTATCGCAATTAATGATGTTGTATCATTATTAGTGGCTTAGTAATTGTTTCAAGAGCGGGTGAGCTATGAGTAGGGCAAAAGTTCCAACTCATAAAAGAGCCTAGACTGCACATTACGTGAGGGAATTATTTGTGTCTATTTGTTCTTGCAGTAACAGATTCATTCTGCTCAAGGTTGTATCTTGAACTTCTTCTAACCAGAATGCCACCAACCACGTATCAAGATTCAACATTACTAAATTGAGATAGAACTTGTGGACTGTCAAAATCATGAACATCTTGTTCCTCAACTAATCCCCAAAAACTCAATAGTCAACAATATTTGAGCCCCTCTACAGTTTGATGATACATCTAAAACCGCTTAAATTATCTAACATAAACTATTCAATACCTGTTATAAATAGAAAGTTGTGCAACTTCAAAGTGGCAAGTATTGAGTAACATAAAACTATTTAGTACGTGTTATAAACACAAAGTTATATCCACCTTCAAAGGATCAAGTAGTGAGTAAATGGGGATATTAGAGAAAATGGAAGGAAGGAATGAAATCAACTTTGGAAACGCCACCATTCTTGCTCTGGGCAAAGCTTTCCCTCATCAGCTTGTTATGCAAGAGTTTTTGGTTGATGGCTATTTCAAAAACACCAACTGTGATGATCCAGAACTCAAGCAGAGGCTCACTCGACTCTGTAATCTTTTCCTTTCTTTCACTCTTTTAACCGTAAACATCTATTTAGCAGCTGTAAGGTGCTGATAGCATGATTGTTTTCTCGTTATATTATCTTGGGTAATCCTCTTCTCGTGAGCTAGCTTTTGAGGTTCATTTTCTTAACAATGACATCAGAGTCAGACTCATGAGTAATTCATGCTTCTTGTTGAGATTAAGTTACAAGTCCAATGCCCTTTGATTGAGAGAATGTGTTGATGTCTCGTATCAAACAATTTTTATCTCATGATTAAAATTTTGATATTAACTTACAAGTCTAATGCCCATTTTTTGCGTCTTCCAGCTACCTGCCTAAACATAGTTCATATATTTTATAGATACTTTATGTTCATGAATAACTAGTTAGTGCAATATTTTTTTGGATCCTGAATTTGCCTCTTGAGCGGATTTAATTATCTTGTTCTTCGTTTCCTTTAACTTTGCAGGCAAGACGACTACAGTGAAAACGCGGTACGTGGTAATGTCAGAGGAGATCCTAAAGAAATATCCTGAACTAGCAGTTGAAGGACTTCCAACAGTAAAACAAAGATTAGACATATGCAATGCAGCAGTTACAGAAATGGCAATTGAAGCCTCACAATCTTGTATTAAGAAATGGGGAAGGCCAATTTCAGACATTACACATGTAGTCTATGTTTCTTCAAGTGAAGCTAGATTACCAGGAGGAGATCTTTACTTAGCCAAAGGACTTGGTTTAAACCCGGAAACTAAACGTGTTATGCTGTATTTTGCTGGTTGTTCTGGTGGTGTGGCGGGCCTTCGTGTTGCTAAGGACATTGCTGAGAATAATCCAGGAAGCAGAGTCCTGTTAGCTACTTCAGAGACTACTATAATTGGGTTCAAACCACCTAGTGTTGATAGGCCATATGATTTAGTTGGTGTTGCTCTTTTTGGTGATGGTGCTGGAGCTATGATAATCGGATCTAACCCGATTCGAGATATCGAAAGACCTCTTTTTGAATTGCATACTGCTATTCAGCATTTCTTGCCTGATACAGAAAAGATCATTGATGGCAGGTATAGCGAGTATATTTTTAGTTCTGAGAAACCAATGTTATAACCTGTTAAATTAAGTCTTACACTTAACTCATGCCCCAAAAGTTAGCTCATAGAGAAGAGAATTATCCAAGCTTTACACCCATCTCATTAATCATGTGAGATTTTTGTCATTCTTTAACACCCCATCTCACTCCCAGTGCTCAGTATCTGGTGCGTGGACAATTTTGATTTTGGAGATCTCAACATCAAGTGAGACGAGCTCTGCTCTGATAAATTTGTTAAATTAAGTCATAGGCCTAACTTATGGCCCCAAAAACTAACTAGCTTATAGGGAGGAGGATTGTCCAAGCCTCAGTCAAGCCTGTTTAAACTTAGACAAATTACTTTAATAGATTAATTTAGCCACCTCTAAATTTGCAGGCTTACTGAAGAGGGAATTAGCTTCAAGCTAGAAAGGGAACTACCTCAGATAATTGAAGATAATATTGAGGATTTCTGTGACAAGTTAATAAATATTTCTGGAATCAAAGATAGAGAATACAACAAATTGTTTTGGGCAGTTCATCCAGGTGGTCCTGCTATTTTAAACAGGCTAGAGAAAAAGCTAGATTTGTCTCCTGATAAATTGAGTGCTAGTAGAAGAGCTTTGGCAGATTATGGTAATGCAAGTAGCAATACAATTGTGTATGTGCTGGAATACATGTTGGAGGAGAAAAAAGACATCACTGATTGGGGATTGATTCTCGCATTTGGCCCTGGGATTACCTTTGAGGGTATTCTTACAAAGAATCTCACTATTTGAATCGTGCGTCACTGATCTTTGAAAATTTTTCGACAAAATAAACGAAAAAGAGTCTCATCATTCGAATATGTTAAAAGAGTACTCGATGCAAGTCCAATTGTTGAACTTTTTTTTTTTGGTGTTTACTATATTCCTTCTGGTTCAATTTGTTTTATAATTTTCATTTACTGATGTATTCAATACCACAGGTAACATGATGTTATAAAAGTTCTTTTAAACCATTCGTGTCTAGAAGTATATTAGAAGCAATGCGATAGTATGAAAAATAATGAGCTGCGAATGAGACAAATAATCTTTATTTAATTCCGTACTATAAAACTTAACATCCAAGAATAAAACACATATAAAATAATATACTCAAACTTCATTTATTCCTCATCTTATTATACAATACAATGCAAACCAGAATAAATATTACACCAGATGTACTAATCAACACACAAATAAAATTTCCTCAAAATTACAAAGACAACACCCCAAAAAATAAATTACCCACGCTAAAGATATTTTACTGGATTTTGATTATTGACACAATATATGACAAAATAATACACTACAATAATAACATATCCGTGGTAATCACACGATATACGATATTTTTAGAAGAAATTTAAGGGCATTTACGTTTGTTGCCATGAGTAGTCAAACTGGCATAGCAAGGGCAAGTCTCAGTGTTGCCAGAAGTACCAGGAGGAACACAGTTGCATCTAGCACAACAAGTTCCACATGCCCTATGACACAATCTTGGCCTTGATGATAATCGGCACCTTGCTGCACAAGCTCCCCCACAGTCTGTACGTAAACAACATATATATGAGAAATTAATAATTAGTTATATATGCTCGAATTTCGCTTAAGGATGTTCGAGGTTTAATATATAAGAAGCGTATTATTTATAATTGATACATGACATAGGGGAATAGATATTTATAAATTGAAAAAGGTGACAAAATGTTGTATGGCATTCTAGCGGGAGAGTAATAAGAAATTAGAAAATACCAATTTTCTTGTAGGAATCAGCGCCTTCAGAAATAGCATTGCTGCTCTGCAAAAGTCAAACATATATCACCAGTGAATAAATTAATCTTGAAAAATTAAGGAATATGATTAAATTTTTCTATATATACTTAGATAGTCGACTAATTTTTTTTCATGTAGTAAAGAAAACGTTTGAAACATAATTTTATGATGAAACACTAATCCAAATTATAATCTTTTTGACTGTTTATTACGAGTTCAAAATATATCTAGGATAAATATAATTTTTGTGTAAGCTAAGGAATAAATAAAATAACTCACCACTTGATCAGTCTGAATAGATTGGACTTGCTCGAGAAGGAGCAAGGAGAGAAGTAATGAAGCAAAGAGAGCTTTAGAAATGGCCATTGGAATTTGAAATATTTTTGAGATTTTTTCTCCAAAAAATTGATTTATGAAAATTGATTAGTAAATGGGGTATTTATAGTGGGGGGAAATAGTGGTAATGTATAGAATCATGTATATGAAGACAAATAGAATAGAAAAACACACTTGGCAAAAAGAATATTTTTTTAAAAAAAAAAAAATATATATATATATATACTATACAAGTAGGTTTCATGCATGCGATTTTTTTTTCGTACGTGATGCTTAATACTGTAGTAGGTTAATGGGGTATATGTTAGGTTATAAAGCCTGATTAATATTTGATATACTGACATATATTAATGTTTACGCGGTTTAAATTTTAGATTGTACTGTTTATTCTGTATTTATTCTCTGTAACTGTTCATACTCTGAATTATTAATATATATATCTCACCACTGTAAAAGTTTATTCACGAAGTGTTACCACAAACTATTGGTTTCTCTCTCTAGATTTTTCATCTCTCTCGAAAACTCATGTATTCTTCATTTATCAAGTGTGTGTGAATTCGATCCTAACAGTATACTATTAAATCGAGAAAAGGAATTTAATTAATTACTTGATAAAATATCTAACAGCTTAATCATGGAGTCTGGAATGATTAGTACATTTTTCAAAGTGTATATAAGTGCTGTGGTAGGTGTACATAGCTAACACAAAGTCTACAAAGCTACATTAATTAAAACAAGTTGGTTCCTAATTATATTATCCTTGGCCAAAAGAGAACTTAAGATTCTATCTAACAAATAATTCAAAGTACCATTCATGTATATCTCTTTAAAACACTCTTTTTCATCTTAATTACTCTACCTCTCTCTGTCAATTTACCTGATATTATTTAAAATTACACTTTTTTTATCTTAATTACTCTACCTCTCTCTGTCAATTTACCTGATATTATTTAAAAAATTTAAGAGCCAGATTGTTAATTTTTTTTAATCATGAATTATTTTAGAAATAAAATTTATATATTTAAAAATTATTTTACAAAATATTATAAATCATAATACTCTAACACATTAGAAAAAACTTTTGAATCACATAAATCGAGATAAAAATTCAGTTTATGATAAATACTGTTATCCCTCGATAAAAAGTTCAACTACTTATATATATATTGGCATAGTCAAATACTGTCAAATTGGACACTTTTTGTCGGAAAAAATTAGCATATATACAAGTAAAATGACATACAAAATGATTAAATAACCTATTTTAGAAACTTTTAACATAACAAGTTGTTATTATTGGACACCCTTTCAGAAATTTCTAATTCCGCCACAATATATATATATATATTCAAGTTAAAGATAATAAGAAGCTCATTTCTTACTCGACCCCATTTGTTTTCATAATTACCTTTCATAAATGTTGATTTTTCGAAGATTTTTTATGCTTGGAAATTGAATTTTCCAGTGAAACATACCTTTTTAAAAAGTACTAGAAATAACACATAAATACGTATCCTAAAAAAAATAAAATTATTTGACTTTATACCAACCAAGAAACTATTTAAACTTGAGAAAATTTCAAAAACGTCCAACTTTAAAAAGAAAATCAATCTCTTTTAACTAATATTTTTCTATTTCAATAGTTATTGTTTAATGTGCTATTTCATTCATTAAATATATTTCACTTCTAAAATTTGTAATATATACAAATAAGTTTAGGTGATATACATGCATGATCGACACAATTTTTTTAAAATTAAAGGTTTTTTGACGAATCATGCACATTATCTTTTGTCCTAATCATCTTTAATCGATAAGACTCTTCAAGCTTTAAACTTCATTGTTAAACCACAATATGTAAAATTTATGATTCAAAATTCACAAATCAGTTCCAATATAAGTTAAGGTACAGTGTTTATTTTTTTTAAAAAAAATAAACAATAAATCCCAATCATTCACGAGGAGTCAATTAATACTTCTGAGTCAGAAATTATCCACTATGAATAAGTTAAAAACAATAAAATATTACTAGTATATTATGCATTGAATCTCGTTGACTATTTTGTGTATTTACTTTTTTTTTTTAAATATATATTTTAATTTATATCTTAACTGACTCCACTATTTATACTAGGAAAAAAAAGGGTATCTATCTTAATCTTTAGCACACAGCTAATAAAGCTATAATATGACCACAAAAGAGTTCCATTTTAATAAGAAAACGCGTATGGACCAGTAGTTGAAGTTTATCAAGTTAAAAAGCATTAATGTTGTATATGTGACAATTATTTAGGATTTTGGAAATTGTGCCATCACAAAAACTTGCAAAGTTGCATATGAGAAAAAAAGATAAGATCATGATTTTTCAAGTCAAAAGCAAACAGCATTCAACAACCATGGTACGATATTAAAAAATTTGAACTTTAATTTTATCCAATTCAAATTTTACTAGTGCGATTGTATCAAATATTTTGTTATTCAAAAAAATACATATATCATTATCATATCAAATAAATTCAATACATTTAATGACTGACAAGATAAATAAGTAAACATTTTAATCATATCATAATACTTTTTCTGTCCCTATTTACTTGTTTATATTTTCTTTTATATTTATTTCTATTTATTTGTCTATTTTAACAAATCAAGGAAGGACAATAATTTTTTTTTCTAATATGTCTTTATTTAATTCTAGAAAATTTTTAGTACTACTAAGTTGTAATGCATGTTTTTTGGAACTAGAAAAATACATTTATTATACTTGGAGAGCTGCATAATCTTTTAAAATAACATAAAATTGTAACTAACATATGATAATAATTGGTGCCGTGTCACTTCTAATGTGGACAATTAAATAGGGACAGAGAGATTATCAGTTAAGTAGGTAGAAATTTTTTTAACAAAAAAGTACAAACAATCATTTTCATTAATAAATTATACAAATATTTCAATCAGATAAAATAATCAAAATTTTAACGTTTAAGTAATTGATTTCGTATTAATACTAGTTTATTATTAATAATAATAATATGTAGTATATAAATGATATATACTTTATTAGAGTACTATATTTGTAGCATAACAACAACAATAATGAATGCTACTTCCTTTTTTTGTGGTGTAATGTGATTACTGTGAATGAGTTAAGCCCAACAGCTAGCATCTTGTGTGCATTACAGCTGTTTGTATTCTGGAGCTCTCCTTTTCCTTTCTGTACA
The DNA here is from genome assembly GCF_036512215.1 of Solanum lycopersicum. NCBI lineage: Eukaryota > Viridiplantae > Streptophyta > Magnoliopsida > Solanales > Solanaceae > Solanum > Solanum lycopersicum. The sequence continues at coordinate 93,570,688 of NC_090800.1, forward strand.
AATATTTATATTCCATTTTAATTTGAAACTTCTGGACGCACTTATAACAAAAAATCATAGCAACCCAACAAAATGAAATAAAAAGGAAAAAGGACAACAATGAAAATGAAATTTTTATTTTTTACTTCAATAATACTCTGCTGTCACTTTCATCTTCACATCCCACATTTTAAACCATATACGATCAGGCAACTTTTTAATGATGTTACCGCACAATGGTAATTAAATAGTACTGCTAGTACAAGATATGGATCCAGACTTGTGTATGTTGTTAGTTATTATAATAATAATAATAACTTACGTAAATATATTATAATATATAAGTATTTACTATTTATAGCAATAATATTTTTTTTTCACTTGATCAATTTTAAATCATTTATAATACAAGTTTAATTTATATTACAAAGAATAATTTTTTATTCATATATAATACAAATTTTAATGATAGATAATTCATTTATCAGACATTTTAATATACTTTTGATACAATGTGTCAAATTTTTACCAAACAATTATAATATATTTTATAAAATAATTATAATTCAAATATATTGTATGTATAATTCACTTTTAATACATATTGCAAATTTAATATAATATTGCTATAAATGGTAATATATAAAAAGTATTGCTAAAATCAATAATTATTTTTCAAATATATCAATTTATGTAAAAAAAATTAATAATAATAACATATTCAATTCATTCCCACGAATAATGGTAAAGGGTATGTCGTTGTTCAAGAAAAAAAACTTGGCAAATCAACTTTCTCATCGATACAATATATTTAAAATGATTTTCTTCTGTTTTAAAAGCACTGCGGTATCATTTTTTAAAATATCATAAAACAATAATCTGTTCAGTTGGCAGCTATGTAACTTGATTATCCTCCCTTATTTTTTAGCTTTAGAAGGAAATGACAAAGATAAAGCAAAAGCTGCTTACCTAATCAAATGACTCTGAATTAGTGGAAATATATCTGAAAATAGGTTACATACTCAAGGGTAGAGCCAATGTCCAAAGACACATTTGGTTAAAAAGAAGTTCGGTCAGGAAACAGGCAATGTGGCAGAGGTAGGAATACCAAAATCTAAACAGTCGTGAAGCTAGGGGCGCAAAGGGTTCATCCTCTTAACGTCTTTCATATGTTCGCATTTAGGTTTCATTAGTTGTACTTTTATGCAAAAGGACAGTCTCTACGCTTAAAAAAAAGGGGTAGGAGTAAGATGTACATAAACCCTACACTCCCCTTCATCCACATACAAATTTACATTGTTGAAAATTTCTCAACAAATGCAGATCAAAAGAAATGGACGTTCTGTGGTGGAAGTGAAATGATGATCTGTTGTTGCAGATTTCACTCAGAAAACTTGTGTTACGAGTTCATCCCACTATGACAGAAACGAGTAAGTGTATGTCCCTTGTTACATGACCCTACTGAAAGGGAAAGGGCGAGGGGAGGAGTACATTCAGGAAAAGTTATGTCAGAAATCATTTATCATTCATTGTACATTAGTACATGAGTACAAAAATGAGTACATATCCAAAAGCCATATGTTAGTGCTACCTGCTAAACAAAGTAAAATAGTCTATCATAGCAAGAAAATCTACTGCTTATATAATTAAGATAGTGCTAACTTCACAAAAGGTGCATTGCGCCTCAAGGGTCCTAGACAAGAGCTGGGACCTTCTACAGAAACCCAAGATAACCAAAAGAAAAGTGACAAACGAATGTGAAATTTCTGTCCATAACTATCACAATCGTAAGTTACACGACCCCAGAAGGAAGGCGCATTACCAGCTGTCCACCGAAAACACTGCCAATAAATAAGAAAAATGTAAAAGGTCATCATCAATACGGAATGGCAGAGGATAAGAAACAGATGGACATGAGAGAAGCTTATTTTACCTTTTAACATAGTAGTAACAAAAGTCTGCTAGGATAAAGGTTTGAACTATTTCAGATATCAAAACCATAGAAGGCCATAGACCATGACCCAATGCTACCAGCAGATGGCCGCGACTATCCAAAACCTGTCACAAAGCAACGAAAAAATCATAAGGTTGTTAGAGCTAAAACAACATGCTAACAAAATCCAAATATGTGAAAATTTGCCCAACCAATGCATTAAACATCTTGATCAACCAATTAAAGAAATAATTGAACATCCCTAATGAATTCCACATAACATAGTGAGTACTTGGTATGTGATCAAAATGCAACTCCTTGCCTGCCCAACTAATGGTATTCCATACAGTAAAACTTGGCCAGCCAACAAGGAACATGAAATCATAGCATCATATAAGCTCGTTAATTGTTCGTCAAAGAAAACCATGTTGGGTAAAATCATAAAATGAGGCATCCATACAGGAACTATGAATGATATTCAAATAAAGTTACTTAAAGAGTTTTAAAATCCAATTACTACAAGAACTGCAAATTTGCAAATCAAACCTGGAGAACCCAGTGAGCGCAGCTTAAGAACCTTGCAACACCCAATGCAAATACATAATGAGCTGTGAATGGTTCAACTATCTGTGCACAAAACAGCAAAGAGGTGGTCAAAGGCAAGCAAAGGCAGTTCTCACAACACACAAAAATAATGAGGGAGAGGGGGGGGGGGGGGGTTGAGAAATCTGCATTACATAACTGTTGGCATGCAATTATACCTTAGTGTTTTGCATGACACGAAGTTGAGGTAGCACAGAAACTGCCTCCAAGTAAACACAGAACGCCCAGAAGACTCTATTGACGAAGAGATGTGATGTAGATGGATGAATTAGTAAAGCTAAGGCAGCACAAGGGATCACCTGCAGAAGACGGAAAAAAGAACAGATGCTTTCTTCTCAAAATGAAAAGAGGAAATATTGTGCAGAGGGTAGCATCACAAGAGTCATGCAAACAAAATCACAACAAAAACAAAGAGAATAATGACACCAGCTGCTTGAGAGAACCAAAGACAATTCACATTCTCAGATAAAACTGAAACCCACTCTGACTCCATTTAGAGTCCAGAGATAATTCTATGAAAACGAAAGATTCTAGGCATGGAAAAATAAGAAGCCTCTCTGGTCACTTCACTAACATGCTTTTGCTAAACTGCAAAAAATAATATATGAACAGAGTACTACTTCAAAATGCTTACAAGCAGCTAAAACAGAAACCAATAACAACGCCTCAGTCCAAATGATGATAAAAAATTGTATTCCCTCGGTCACATTCTTTTATACATAATTTGATTATTAATGAGTTTTAAGTTTTCAAATTTGACTTATGAACTACACAAGTAATAGTCATCACCTCTAATAAAACTAATTGAACCATTTTCATTATCTTAAATCCCCTAAATAACACAGATCTCAATAATTTAACACAACCAAGAAACATATATTCATGCTGGTGTGGATTTTGCCTAAGAATAAACCTAATTTCCTAATGTGTGCTATATATCGTAAATGACTACACATTATGTTCAAAACACTAAAACACATGATACGAAAACATTTTTGTCTCTGTTATCTATGAAATTATGAAGATGTTAAAATGCAATAAAAAGTTTTACACATCCTGAACATTGTTATGACAATATATTATAGCTTCGTTAATACAAGAATAGAAGGTTTCCTATATATCATGTGGCAAAGTTCAATGTAGACTGGAGATTTGAAGACAAACCCTAGAGTTGAAAGGCTTCAGATTGAGCAGTACTAAAAAAGACCACATGGAGTGCAAGTTTAGTATTGCACTGAAGGAGGAGGAGGGGAAGTGAGCATTGATATACAAGTCATCCTTAAGCGAGGGAACTTCAATTATCTTGGGTCTATCATCAAAGGAAATGAGGAGATCAACGGAGACGCTGCACATCGTATTGGAGCAGGGTGGATGAAATGGAGGCTTGCAGGTCTATGCGATAAAAATGTGCCACCGAGACTTAAAGATAAAGCAGAGTGGTTGTTAGATCAACTATGGTGTACATGGTGAAGTGTTAGCCAGTCAAAAACTCAAACGTCCAAAAGATGAAGGTAGCAAAGATGAGGATGCTTAAATGATGTGTGGACATAGACAGGATTAGGAACAAAGACATACGGGTCAAGGTGGGAGTAGCCTCCATGGTGGAAAATTTGAGGGAAGCGAGGTTAAAATGATTCGGGCATGCGAAGAAGAGGAGTGCAAATGTCCGGTGAGTGACATAGGGCATGCGAGTATGTTTCTTTTTTCAAAATTTTCATTGAAGTGTTTTACTCTTGCATTTCTATAAATTGTTCTATCACCAAACAACCTCTCTACCCCAACAAAGGTAGGGGTAAGGTCTGCATACGCCTCACTCTCTCCAGCCCCCACGTGTAGAACTATACTAGGTATGTTTTAGAAATAGTGACAAATGTTACAAAACTGAAAACATGCAGAAGTTAATACCTGCACGATTTTCTGATATAAATTGCGTAGTAGGTCAAACAACCCTTAATATTTAAACCTTTTTATGCGCCAGAAAATGTTATTCTACATTACTTGAGAGTTGGCCAAGTACATCTAGCATTGCATAAGAAAAAGAGTGCCTGGTGGCGGCAATCCTTTTAGACTGTGTCATTCTACAGCTTCCAATAACTATCCTACTGTTTCCTGGCAACCAGTTCATATTATAAAACAATGCAGAGATTTATAAATGGAAAAAATTATTCAGAGCAAAATAACCTCGCATCTAATAACTTAATATCATTTTCGTATAATGAATAGAATTAACAATTATGAAAAAGTCGTGCAAAAACCACTAGCAACATATTTTATGCAAAAAAACAAATAAGTCAATAAGTGAAATATTTGGAAATAGCATTGCAAGGGACGAGACCAGATCATGATACCGTTAGTTGTGCATAATACACTTATACTTTTGAATTGCTTAAACCAATCAATAGACCTTTATATCAACAAAATGACTTCTGAAGTCCAAATAACTCAAATTAGCCTCATTACTTGCATGTAATATCCATGAGCCACATACATAAAACACTATAAACATAACAAGATATCTCTTGGAGACGAAAATACCAAATGAGAAACTAGCCTCAACTAAGTCCAACTCAAGAAGAAAACTGGAAAAAGGTATACATAAGTTGTTTGTGACTTACCACGTAATAGATTAAAAAATTGTCTTTGTCCTCCATGTAACTTGATCTAAGATTAAACCGGATCATATAAATAACCCACAAGGTTGTAGCTAACGTAGCTAAATCAAGTAAGGTGTGTATATCATATTCCATGACAAAACTGCAATACAGCCTAACAGCCAAAAACATAGCAGTGAGCTCCTGGGATTTGAGTGAAAGACCTGCAATGATATACATCAGAGTCAATCAGAACAAACTGAGGCATAGGATTGAAACAGAAATACAAGACCAAGGTCCCTAATACATGTTCCAGTTTCCACATTGAAATCAAGAAACAGATCCCTAATGGAAGAAAAATTTGTACCTTCTAAGAAATAAAGAGGATATATGAGAAGAAAAAAAACTCAAAACCAAAATTTAATAGGATTCCTTAAAAACGTATAATTTGGCGAGTTAGTCTGAGCTTATCCACGCAGTTGCGCACTCTTTGAATAGGAAACCATTTTATGAAAGATCTTGGCTTTCGAACTTCGTGGGTCTCGGAGATCCTGTCGATGACCTATGTTGAAGGGATATCTGTCACTTTTTATTTTTTGGATATGTTTCTTCACTTAAATTCTCTCTAAGATGGTACAACAGGCGGCAGCCCTACCTACCCGCTAATTAGCTTCTGATGTATTCACTAGCATTGATTTTATTAAAGGAATGGTACAACGATCAAATCAATTGAAGATTAAAGTCTTTCTTTCTTCCTGAAAATGTAAAAGAAACCACCCATACTCTTATAACTCAAATTGGATGACTTTTAAAGAGCTCAAGGAAAAATCTTTTGTCAATTCCAACGATGACATTTAACTAGCAGAGAAGTCATGAAAGAAAGTTTGACTGCTTCACTCAATCTCAAGAAGGTTGTTTTACTCCTTTTTTTGGTCCAACTCAAAATATTATCACTTTCCTTAATGAGAAATCTTTGTGCTGCTAATAACTATGATGGTTCAAAATCCCACACAAAGTTTCTAGCTTTACTTTGTTGGTCATTAGAAAAGCCTGCTTACTGAACCTTTACAGAGCAGAGGTTTACATTTGCAGATTTTCTCAAGATGCCAGTTTGTTGACGGGATGCAGAAAACAATAAGCATCTATTCCTACATAGCAAGACAACAGTCTGTATTAAATGTTCTTTAATATTCTTGGAGTGAGCTGGTTAATACCAAAACTAATTTTCAAATGCTTAACAGTTGGAAGGGAGTGGGGGTAGACAAAACACAGAGTTGGTGGCAATGCTGGGAAGCATATGGTGGACAGTGTAGAAGGAAATTAGAAAAGAAATTTTGAAGATAGAAGCAGTCAGATGCAGAAAATCAAGATGAAATCCCTCAGTTGCTTCTATTTTTGGTGTAGACAAGACCAAATGGGGGATATAGATGATTTAGTAGAATTCAAAGGACAAGAGTAAAGCCAGTTGGCTTTTGCTTCCACCATCTCATATTTTACTTCTTTCCAATGGATATGTAACTCATGTTTACTATGTTAAGAGACATCATCTCTAGCAAGAACTTCAAATCTAAGCAAGTGCTCTAGCACTTCTTCACAGTCACCTCACAGATCTAAAATTGCTAGCTACGAGAAGACATACTGCTTTATACAGCTGAGTGTACTACTTTTGATTAATGTTGACAATGAAAAAGAAAAAAAAAAGAACCAAAGCAAGTTTTGCAGCTACTACATTTTAACCTACAACAATAATTGCACTCATTAAGAACAAGGCACCAAAAGGAAAAGTTGCTCTAATTTACTGGTGGATCATACAATTCACTAGTCACATTCAAACTACTACAAAATCAACACCACTCAATAAAATTGAAAATATATATATTAACCGATAAAGAGCATAGCATATGACTACAGCAGACAAGATTCCCCAACCCCTTCACAACACCCATCCTACGAACTCTTCAGACCTAAGAAAAAAGTCATTTTTAAAAAAGAATGCAATCAAACATGAAAAACCCTTCTATTCTTCAGTTCAAATTTCGAATCCAACAACTAAACCCTCGAATTCATCAGCAGCTGAACCAAAAAACCTCTAATCTACGAAGTTCGCATTTTTTCCCCGTAAAACATGTTGTTTCTAACCTAAATGACTAATCAATAAAACTTCTGCTAATTAGATCTTCAGTAATTCAGGCCAAAGAAGCAATTTTTTCTAATCCATCTGTTCAATAAACAATAATAAGAAGGCTTTTTTGAAGAAATTGAATTACCGGCACAAGTTTTTTCTTTCATGAGCTTGTAGATGAGAACGGAGATTCCAATTGAATGAACAGCTTCAGCGGCGACGAAGAGGTTATCGTGATCGTGGACGATGGCGCGTAGCAAGACCAACGCCGCCATACCGGTAATGACGGCCAGAAAAGCCTTGACCTTAGGCGGTTGCCGGCGGACCCATGTCGACACGACTTGGATCGGCCTCCGTGTCGTCCTCATACTGATTTTTCTCGATTAGTTGATTTACCCAAAATTCGATGATGAAATCTACAGATTGAAATATTGGAACTTCAAAATGAAATGGCAGTAGTAATTTAGGAATCCTCTTTGGAGTTGGACTGGGACACCACTAACTATGCACCTACCTTGTGGCCTGTGGGTCGATATATTTATTTATTTAATTAAAATATTTTATTGCCTTGATTTAGCAATTGTAATTATAAAATTACTATTATCCATCTCTAATTAAATGTCTCAATAATAATAATAATAATAATAATAGATCTGCCAAAAATAAAATCTTATTTTTCAAAAATATGGCAAATTTTTTTGAAGGATATTGATGGTTTCATAAACATGTGATAAGGCCATATCAGGCTTAAATTTTTTTAGGATTTTTCAAATATTAAATTAAACTTTTTGTTTCTTTTTCACCACTAACTTTAACCTCTTTGTGAACATATAATTCTACCATTTGAATCAAGTTCTCTTCACCACTTTTGGGAACATACTCTTCAACATGAATATGATCGTACGTATCAACAGGTGGTCACAGCAATAAGGTTGCAAATGCAGCTAAACTGAGTACAAGAAACAAGATAGCATGTTTTGGGCAAACAGAAACTAATAGCAATTCCAGTTAAAACAAGAAAGAATCAGACTAACCATATCTGACTACACATTCTATACTATTTCTTACAAGACCACTGAATTGCCTTGCTGGACCTGGGGACTTCAATTGTATTTCTCCGCATGTTATAAGCTAGAAACAACTTCTGAATGTCAGGTAAGATGGATGTAGTAATCAAAACGAAGCTGATCGTTTCAACACAGGTTTCAGCTGCTTGTCCTCCTCAAGTGAAATCATTCCCAAATGGGATGGGTCTTCAAGCATCATCTTTGCCACCAAATAACCAGCAATTGACCATGTTTGGTGTTTACGAGCTTGCTTGCCAATGAATCGGCCAAGTTTTCCATCATAATATTCAGGCCACCCATCCTTGGACAAACGCTGTTCAGCAAGTTCAATGGCACGCCTTGCAATCTGAGGCCTCCCGGTCTTGATACATGCAGCTGTGAGGAGCCATAGAAGCACTGTAGCCACATACAATCAAATATGAGAGGGATCTACTACACACTTCTTTTTATCAAAATAGGGCATACAAGGAAAATCACTATAATAAAATATTATGTATGAGCTGAGCGGCGCACAGCCATGATAAAAACTCTGTCAATGATGTTTCTAAAGAATTGAATACCCAGTTTTACACAGTTTCGGAAGTCCTTGGGCTTGTTTTATGAGGAACTAAAAGAGTGATTCGATATCCCAACCAAATTATGCAGATCTTCAAATATAACTAAAATCAACCTTCAAACAACAATTGGAAAAACATTTTTTTTTTCCCTGAGATAATCATCAGCTCATCCCTATTATATTCCAAAATTCAGTTTATACCATAGAACAAAACAAGTTAAATAGGTACCTGGCCATGATCCCCCATTGTGATAGCTCCATCTAGTGTTTTTTGGGTCGCATCCTGTTACAATCCGCCACTCATGACCCTCTATAGCCGGATAACAAACCTTCAAGGGCATCTCTCCTACCAATTCGTGCCAGCGTGAGTCAATAAGATCCATGATCTTGGTTGCCTGTTCGGGGGTTGCTAAGCTTGACAAAATTGCAATACAGTTGCCTAAGCAAAACCAACGGAAATCCATGTTTGAAGGACCGACATTACCAAGGAAATAACCACCAGAAACTGGCATGAAATCAAAAACCCATTCTGGAAGAGAATCAGGCATGACATTGAACTTGTTGACTGCTGTGTGGGAATATTCTTCAGTTTTATATCGGTAAATGTCATTAAGTTGCTTCAAATCAAGCCAAAAATAATTTCTCATGTGGTAGCTCAATGCATGCAGTCTCTTCACAATCCGTTCTACGAACTCCTTCCCTTCAGCATCATGCTTGAGTAAAAGAAGCGCACACCTTAAAGCCATGAAGAATAGTGCCTGTATTTCTATTGGGTACCCATACACACCCTGATATGTTTGTTTACCACAAAAAGTAGTCAGTGAAATTGCAGGATATAAGTGCATACTTAAAGCACAGAAGATACAGAAGGGCAAGTTTCTTTTAGTTGCAGCAAGCACTTGCACATTATGTATTTGAATGTAAAGGTTGATATGAAAAAAGAAGAGAGATAAAGAGAGACACGTATGCAAGAAATGTTTAGGAACTACAAAAAGAGATGCCACTTGAAAAAAAATCCACCTAATCTCAACATTCATGCTAAATGAAGAGATGTACTACAGTTATGAGAGACCTATCTTTCTAGTAAAATAAGAGTACAATATTCAGCCTATCTCAAGTAGGTGAAAACAATTTTGTCATGGCAAAAGAGCATATATATTATTTGGACTCCACAATGACAACCCTGTCCGAAGGGGAATTAGAGTAATTCAAATTTAGAACAAGCTTGAAAAGAAGAAACTCACCATTCTACGATCTATCATAGAGCACCCATCGGCACAAAGAAGAGTTGGAAATGTGTCAAACCCCTCTGAAAGGCATAAACTGAGAATCAAGCGCATACCCTTCTGGCATTCAGGCAGCTCAGACAAGGAGGTGTCCCCTGTAGACTTTGTGTATGCACGAAGTAATATAATCCACCAAAATCCAGAATCAATAGGAGCCACTCTTCCTATTGCACTCTCGCCAAAATCTGCTATTAATGTCTCGGTATTTCTAACCGGATCATGGAGTACCTTGAAACTAGCTGGCATTACACCCTCTCCCAGTTGGAACCGGTCTATCTTTTTCTCCCACGATTGAAGACGAAGAGTTTTCAAGAGGAAATTCTTTACTATTTCGGGTTCCCTGTTCATCAGAAAAGCCAGTGCACTTGGAACAAAATCTCTGACAAACACCTGAAGTTAAAGATGGCTATTAATAAACATCTTGATCATGAATAACAACCACTACCTTTTGTACAACGACCTCCTCCATGTACAACAAAAAGAATCCTTTTCTAATGTCTTTAGAAACATTTATCAACTACAAGAAAGAGATATTCCAAAAAGTGTATTGACCGATGAACTTTGCAAGAATACAACTCAATTGCTCACTGACCTGACTTCCTTTCGAGTCCTCTAATAGCAAAGGAAATTATCCTGTCCAGATATTAGTGTATCTAGAAGATAGCTTAAGTGGAGATCCCAGTAAATCATGAGTTTGGAGTTGGGGAATACAGTGCCCACAACACAAATTGGCATTCGATTATATCCAAATATTAACCCTTTCAATTGAACAAGGAACTTTCATTATTACGGAAGGATAAAAGAAACTATAACTTATTAAGTAGAAGACTACAAAAATATCTCAGAGGAATAAGATGGCATCTCTACTCCCCTCTGAATAGTGATCTTCTGGCAATTAGCACAATTTATCAAGAGCCAAACATTGTTGACCAACAAATTTATTAACTTGCAGTAGATGGTTATAAAAGGGCAATTCATATTTGGACCAATAGCATAACAGAGTGATTGCACACGGTTCCCAATGGTAACACTAAACTGACCCGATTACTATACTACAGAATACAATTATCCCAAGCACAAGTAATCAAGAACAAGCTTTTTTCTACTGTACTGTTTCATACGCAAAAATTATTCAGTCAAGTCAACTATAGATAACTTTACATGAGGTGATGGTAATTCGAATTCCTATAGCAACTGCAGAGTATGTAAATGCCAAATTATGAAATCAATGATTCACACTAAGCAAATATAAAATTCTTTCCATTGACAGAGACAAAGTTAACTACTCAATACAACAATGCACAGACCATTGACCTTGTAACAATTATAACATAACAGGCTTTACCTGATCATAGTTAAGCTTTTCATCTGAATTATCTAGAGCAGCAATTGTCCCAACAGGCTGTCCACGGAAGTGCACCAAAGTACGTCTCAAAGAGTCCCAAGCCTCAGCAACCATAGGATGTGGCCCTTGCCCAAAAGGTGACCTGGGAGTAGTGAACTCGGATCTTTTTGATGGAGAAAATATACAATCAAAATGCTCCAAAGCACGGAAAAAATTTTCAGCTCTAGAAGGGGGATGAGGAGAGAACCCCAGTTGAGTTTCAGTAAGGGACTTCTCATCATATGAACCTTGCCTCTCAATGTTCAAGTTTCTTGGCCTAGGTAACCTCGAGAAATCAATGTCATCCAATTCAGTTACAGTACTACATGAATCAATATTTCTTATACTAGCATCATTGTTAGATACATCCCCCGAATGCGTTGACATTCTTGAAGCCTCTATGGATTTACAAATTAATTCAGAGGCTCAACAATCTGCATCAAAATCACAACTCAGTAACCATGCATACTGATAAAAGTTTGAAATAAGGGCCATTGCTTGAAGAGACTAAACAAGCCAAGAAAATCAATCATAACCCTTTTTTACTTTGGCCCTTTTATTAGTCACTAATGAAACAGTAGAGGCATTAGCCCAATTAACAAAACAAGAAATCATCATACAGATGTATGATGTATCAAGATATATCATTAATCAAACAGTAGAGTGCACCTTAGATTCAACTATCAAGATTCTCTTTCTTTAATTTTTCTTTCTTCTTTCGAATCAAACAGGGGAATCATCTAACAGATACAAAATTGGATAACCCATATCAAAACTTCCAACGGAGCCCAACCAATGCATGCATGTACTACTAACGATCTCCCAGAAAGCCACACAATGAAGAAGACAGACGGTTCAATAAATTTATCTCTATTAACGACTATACCGTTACGCTCTATTTGGACTTATTTCACATATAATCAAGAAATCACTCACACGATAAAGAAACCATGTTCTTGAATGGGCATTTGCAACTTACACATACGACGAACAAAATCGGATGAAAAGGCAAGAACGAGAATGCATCTACCATCAATGACAGACAAAAAAAAAAAAAACGAAGAAAGAGAATCTAAGATGCACTCTACTGATAAAAGTTTGAAATCAGGGGCATAGCTTGAAGAGACTAAACGAACCAAGAAAATCAATCATAACCCCTTTTCTACTTTGGCACTTTGATATCTCATTAATAAACAGTAGAAGCATTAGCCCAAATTAACAGACCAAGAACCTTAGATTGAACTATCAAGATTCTCTTTCTTTCGAATAAAACAGGGGAATCATTATAACAGATGTATAAAAATCGATAACCCATATCAAAATTTTAAACGGAACCCAATCCAATGCATGCACATACTACTAACAATCTGGCAGAAAGCTACATAACAAAGAAGACAAAACCATCGATATTATCGACTATTCCATTAAACTCTGTTTGAACCTATTTCACCAAAAATATAAAATAAGAAATCACAACCATGTTGTTGAATTGGCATTTGCAACTTACACATTCGACGACCGAAATCTGATGAAAAAGAAGAAGAGCAATGGCATCAATCATCAATGGCGGAACAAAAAAAGATATAGAAAGAAAGAGAAGAGTAATGGGAAAGTGACAGGTTACTCACAGATGAATGGCGGAATGGATTTTGGATCGTTGTTTGTGCTACTGCGAGTCTGCATTATTTGTGTACGTATCATAGCTGTGTCACGGAGAGAATGTGAACTGATTACTCGTTTTCTTGCATTTGGATTTTTTCACCAATATATAAAAGGGGTTTGTGATACACGAGACCTATAACACTTAAAAATTTTAATTAGAATTTTGTCTATAAATTCTTAAAAGATTTTTAAATTCTAAACTACATTTGTACTTACAAGTTAACATAATTAATTACTCAAAATTTGTTAGAAATTAAATGTCTATTGGTTTTTGTCTTTATTAAAGATCATTGATTTTGATTTTACGATACTAATTGTGGCATTCTTGGAATCTATGTTATTTAAATTCTTTAAAAATAGTGTTACATCTATTTTGAATTATTCAAAAATAAATTTAACTTTTCAAAAATACAACGCAAATTTATTACTTATTAAAAAGAAATTCAATGTACAATATTGATTATTGTTACTTTTGTTGATATTTTATTTGTAAAATTATTCTAATAGAGTATAATATATATATATATATATATATATATATATATATCCACTTATGATTTTAACTTGATTTTAGAGAATAAATATGTCTATTAATTTTGAGTGTACACAAATAAACACTTAGGACCCGTTTGGTAGGAAGTATTAATCAAAATAATCCATGGATTAAAATATAGTCCAAACAAAAACATTGTTTGGTTACTTTATTTAATCTAATCCATGGGTTACTAATAGCTCATACATGGTCTTATATTATCCCTAGGAAAGGGAGGGATAACTAATCCAAGGTTTAGCAATCCTTGGATAAGACCCCTAATGACTAAATTATCCCCAAATCTTTTTCCTATTTTTTTTTTTTTTGTAATTCATGTTCTTTTTTTTATTTATATGAGAATATTTATAATTGTTCATTTAATTCTCCAAATTTATTCCATGTAATTTGATGATTTCACAAACTAATATTTTTTTCTCCAGGTTTGAATTGTTATATTGGGTTGATTTTCTGTTTTTAAATGTAGTTCATCAATTGACCACGTAAACAATTTTTTTAATTTTTAAAATAAGCTAAGCGTATTTGAACAATTTAAGTAGCCTTAAATTCATGTTAAGTTCAAGGTAAATTTGACCAACAAAAAATTAGAAATATACCATGTGACATATCACACCTCAAAATTAATAATATTTTTATATATTTTTTTTAATATTTAAGTTGACTAGTTAAATGAAATATAATCTCACAATAACTAAAGGGTATAATAGGAAATAAACTTTTTCTAAAGTTTTAAACCAAACATAAGACTAAGTAGGAAATAATGAACCAAACACTTGCTAAAAAATAATCTCTGCATTACTAAACCCTGCATTAGTAATTCCTGCATTATGCATCTTTGTACCAAACGATCCCTTAATTTATATAAAATTGTTCAACTAAACACGCATACCCTACATGACATAATACACGTAAGATGTCACATAGGACAAAAAAACTGCCGTGTAAGGTATCATATAGGTTGAATGTGCCCATTTGCTCAATTTTATACAAATTTAATGTACACTTGTACACACTCAAAATTAAATAACATTATTATCAAACTGATGATAAATTAAGAGTTATACGAATTAATCTTTTGCATGTGGTGTTGGGTCATGTACATGAAGAAAACAACAGAAATAGTCACTTCGTTGTAACTTTGAAGATTCACGATCAGTATCCCTTTAAATCTTGTGTTCCCCAGTACTCCAGCAGTACATGATGACAATGACATGTATAACACATATAGTCACTTCGTTGTAACTTCGAAGTTCAAATTAGATGTTTAAATTTATTTTCATATTTGACTTTCTATTTATTAAAGTTTTATAATTTTTAAAAGATAAATTACACTATTTATAAAATTAGTATATTTATTTCACAGAGACGATAGTGGAAATATGTCCTTGATATTTTAAAAAATGTATGTACATTGTTTCACAAATTCAATCAATATGAAAAACGAAAAATAGAATATTATAAATTGTGTATTTATTATTTTTTTCTTAACAGATGTAAATTAGCTAAAAATAGTTGTTCACAATTGACTTCACACACCCCTTAAGAAATCATAAATAGAATAATAATTTTACTATATTATTCTTTGAATATAATAAATATAATATCTTAAAAAATATAATTAAAAAATAATTATAATTAATGTTAAAAATAAATTTAGAAATTAAGCGTCAAAATTTTTCAATAATTTTATAAAACAAACAAGTATTATTAGAATTTTAAATTATAAGTACCCCTCAACCTATGCTCGAAATCTCAGAGACACGCTTATACTATAGTAAGGTCCTATCACCCCTGAACTTATTTTATTAATAATTTTTTATCCCTTTTCGACCTACGTGATACTATCTTGTGGGCCCAACGATGGTTGACTTTTTTTTTTCAAAGCAGTGCCACGTAGGCTAAAAAGGATAGAAAATTACTTATAAAATAAATTCAGAGGTAATAGGACCTTAGTATAGTATAAGTGTATCTTTAAAATTTTGGACATACGTTGAAGAAGTACTTGTGCATTATCTCAAAATAATACCGGAAATACTA
The DNA here is from genome assembly GCF_036512215.1 of Solanum lycopersicum. Lineage (NCBI taxonomy): Eukaryota > Viridiplantae > Streptophyta > Magnoliopsida > Solanales > Solanaceae > Solanum > Solanum lycopersicum. Next base: position 93,586,458 of record NC_090800.1, read on the forward strand.
TCGTGCTTTTGATTCTTGCAGGATGGGGGACTTTAAGTTGGTTAATCCATTAATTTGTAGTAGTACAATAAATACCGAAAATTGCTATAGGCAGTTTGAGTCAAAAAGTAAAAATGTAAGTGTTGTTGAAAATTGAACGTCGAGTTGGAATAAGAAAAGACTCTTTAATTTTTGTAATACGTAAATTATCTTAGTTTTTAAATTTAATTTGTTAGGTGAGATTGTTTAGTTTTAGGATAAGTTAAAGTTGATATTAATTAATTTTTTGGATTAATTATCGAAATTTCATCTTTCTGTTTATTTATTATTGTTATTCTCTATAACTTTCATAAATTTCAAAATTTCTCATTTTCGTGCATCAAATTAATGTATCTCGCGCATAAAATATATCTCAGACATCAAATTAGTGTATCTCGCGCATCAAATTAATGGATCTCGCGCATTAGATTAGTAAATCATGTATAAAATGTATCATGCACATCAAATTAGTGTATCTCGTGCATCATATTATTGTATCTCACGTATCAAATTAATGTACCTCGCGCATTAAATTAATGTATCAGCGTTTATATTATTGTATCCGCTTTGAGGGATTTTTGAAATTATAAATTTTTAACGAATAGATTGTAATTTTACCTTAAAAGTATGTGATTTCTGTAATATACCTTTTTTATTTAGAACGAGTAAAAGTAATATATATCCCATTAAATTATTAATAAGGATGTAATGATAAATTTATGTAAAATCTTAAAGAATATCTATTTTTAATAAAGACATGATATAAATAAAAACGAAAGGCTTACCGAAAAAGAATTTAAGAGTATTTTATTGTTTTGATAGTTTTCTCTATAAATAATAAATCTCATTATTGTTATTATTATTATTATTATTATCCTGACTTTGGTTTTTGGGTGCCTCAATTTGGGCCTCAATCTTTGTGTTAGTGTTGGGTTTTGGTATCACTTTCACGTTCGTGTAAATTAGGTATATATCATATTATGTAGTCATATTCTCAAGTTATGGCATAAGAGTTTGATTTTCATTCTATAACATTTAATATATCAACTTATAGCATTTCTTTAAATTAAAAGTTATAAATATTTATTCTAAATAGGACGAAAAATAAAATTAAAAAATGAATAATAAAAATTGGATAATTTCCTTGAATGTAGTTACTATTATTAACTGATAACAAAATGTGCACCTTTTAAGGGATTTTAAAATATATTAATTATAGATATGCACCTTAATTATCTCAATCCGTTTTTAATGGTAATTATTTTTGATTTTTTATCCTTAAAAAATTGTATTCTGTTATCTTTCTTCCCATAAACGTGTATCTTTTTTTTTTCCAGAAATTGACTATATTCATATATTCGAATTCTGTCATATTTTATCTTTTTTTTTTGAAAAAACAATTAAAATTGAAGGTTGAAAAAGTTTAGATTTGATTTGATGGAGAAAATTGTGTCAATTTTAATTAAACATGGTTCTTGTAACTTCACTTTCACTAATTGCGCCTTCATCATTCTTTGATTTTCCATAATGCCAAAGTCATCCCTAACATTTTCATTCCCCATTATAAATAAGTGTCTCAACAATTGAAATTGGATTTTAATGTGATGCGAATTATAAAAAAATCCAAAAGATGTTTCATCTAGGAATTGTTGAAACTTAATAAATCCGCAAACACATTCATGTTAATACATGAAGACAAATGTGTTTGTGTCTTCTTCTCCTAAAAAATTGTAAAAATTAAATACATTAATCATACACATAATCATACACATGTAATACAAAACTAATACAGTGAATCATACACAATTCAAACAAACTTACAACATAATATTGAAAAATACATAATTTATACACATAGTATACAAAACATAATGCAGTAAATCATACACAATTCAAACAAACTTACAACATAATATTGAAAAATACATAATTCATACACATAGTATACAAAACATAATACAATATAATCATACACATTTCAAACAAACTTACAATATTCTTTCATACACAATATATTCAACACCAAAATATACAAATCAAAACATAAAGTATAACTAATTATGGATATTACTATTCAACAATATCAAAAAATTTGATACAAAAAAATTTATACACAATTCATACACATTTTATATACACCGTGAATCATACAGTGAATCATATAAAATTCATACAGTGAATCATACACAATTCATACAGTTAATTATACACAATTCATACAGTGAATCATACATAAAAAATACATGTTTCAGCAATTGATATTGTAATATGAAGAGATCTGTAATTTCATACAATGAATCATACACAATTCATACATTATTTATTTACACAAAATTTATATTTTAACTATTTTATACCCAAATAACTGAAAATAAAAATAACAGAACATAAAAAAAATTAAAAAAATTAACTTTTACTAACCTTTGAACTTTTTTGGGGTTTAACTGTTTCTTCTTCTTCTTGTAAATGTGAAGTATCGATTTCAGATGCTCTTGGTTTTTTGGATTTTGATTTTATCAACTCTTCCACAAAATCAGATTCAGAATCTGATGATTCCTCGATTTCTTTTCCTTTCCTCTTATTTTCTCTTTCTTTCGTTCTTTTCTCAGATTCATCTACATTTTTCTTTTCTTTCCCTTTTCTCTTCTTCTCGTTTTCCTTTGGATGTTTTTTTTTTTTCTATTGTTGATTTCCCTGATCTAGATTTAACTTTAACAGATGAAGGTTGAGATTGTGTTTGTGATAAAATTTTGAAAGATGGAGCATGAAAATTGTCTGAGTTTGCTTCTTCATTCAATCTTCTACTTTTTCTCGGGGTTTCGTTGCCTCTTTTCGACATTGTACGGTTTGTTTATCGCAAGAGTTGAAGATTTGAGTGCTAAAAATGAAGATTTGAATGCAAATATTTGAGAATTCTTGAAGAAGACTGTGTAAGAGAGGAATGATTTTTAGAGAAAATTTGATGAAAATAAATTAGGCGTGCGAATTATGGTGAAAAGTTTTGATAGGCGTGCAGAGGTAATGATTTTGAAAAAGAGTTGGGGAAGAACAAAAATTTGGAGAATATAATTTTTTTTTAGATAACATTTTACAGTTTTAAAAATAAAAATGTAATTGTTTTAGAGAAAAAATCCCTATTATTTTGTAGTTATCTTAAAAAAGGTAACTATATAACATTTAATTTAAATTACATTAATTAAGAGTTTGTTTAAAAAAGGTAACTTAAAATAATAAATTTAATTAACTACATTGGTTTAAATAAGGTAATTGAATTATTTAAATAAGTTAATTATTATTTTAAAAAATTAATGAGAATAATATATTATTTCTTGATATGCTATAACTTGATAATAATATGCTATAAGTAGTTTATTATTAAAAAGTTTGTTTATAACTTGATATTTAACATCTTAAATGTGTGTGTAGTGTTATTTTTAGTTTCACGTTTGAGTGAGCCCATATTCTAGAAACAAATTGGGCTAAACGGCTTACCTGTAGTTTTGATGAGGAAAGGATCAAAACAGTTCTTCTTTTTTGGGTTAAGACTTAAAGTGATTTTTGAATTTTCACATAAAGCAGTAACAGTCTCTCATATTTGTAATATTGGTGTACTTTTGGTTCTCATCCAAAATTTTATCTATTTTTTAGCATTAATTTTATTCATAATCTATGTATGGGATGTGTAATCGTCATTTTATTTATTTAGTAGAAATAACAACTCTATATGAAAGCATGTAAGAAGAAAAATATTTGTTTTGTTTAGTAGAAATCATATTGCAGGTAAAGTCGAGAGATTCATCACAATAATTTCACGTGTAATAGTACAATTTTTTCTTTTTTAGCAAAGTCATATGTTAAGATGTTCTTAGTTTAGATGCAGTAACAATTTTAGTGAACAAAACAAAGTGTTTTTCTAATGACCTTCTCTTAGATAGAGTTATTATTTCTACTGAATATATAAAAAGATGATCGGATATTTCTTATATAAAATTCTGGGCAAAATTAACGTTAAAAGATAGACGAAATTTTAGGGTAAGACCAAAAGTGCACCAATTTTGTAAACATAAGGGACTATTAGTGCTCTATGTGAAAAATCAAGAATCAATTTGAGTCTTAGCCCAAAGATGAGGGACTATTTTGAGCCTTTCCTCGGAATTGATCATCTATCTTGTAAAATTGCTTGCTCGCTTACACCTACGCAAATATTGAAATAAATTTGTCGTCTCATATAAAACTTGAATGAAATTTTATAATTTTAATTTATTTCATCGATCATTAGTTTACACTCTTAATGCACCGTATTCTTATACCGGAGCTTTTACATTCAAAAGTCAGTATATAAACTTGGGTACATTTCAACATAACTCTCTCACACACACTATCTCTGGAGAAAAAGTATTCTTGTACCGGAGCTTTTACCTAATTTTGAAGAAAAAGTAGTTCAAAGTTCACAATTATTGTCTTCTTTGATGATTAAGATATTATTCTCATTAACTTTATGTATATCATATTAGTGTCACTTGTAATTTGTGCTCACTGAAACTAGAACTATCTAGAAAGTACTATATAATTTGCTCTTTGGTTCAAAATAGGACTAGTTGTGGCTTTAATTTCTCATTCAATTACTTATAATTTATCAGGATGGCTTGAGAAATTCTCGATTATTATTCTTAAAATTGATGATTACGCTTAAATATTTATTGGAGTATATCTTAAAAGAAAATGTTGCTATGTATAAAACAAAACAAATTGTTTTTATCTCCAGCAATTGGATCGATCGGAGACATGTAGATATCAAAGTATGTGACAAATTAAAAGAGAAAGCCACTGTAAAATTTCTACTTTGGCATCTCTTAAAGTAGAAATTCCAGGAAGTAAAGTTAACAAAGTTTTCACTTTTCACATGTAACTAAACATAATACCATTTCTTTGAATAAAGGTTAAGCTGGTTATACATATCCTTTCATTTTTTTTTAATCACGAGTTACAAGTTGGAATCATGAAAATAAAATTAAATATTTTGTATTTTAAAGTGAGATTTTTTTATACAAACTTGAACTAGTTGAATTTAAAATTCAATATATAAATTCACGAAGATTTTATATTTTTTGCCCAAAAATATAAGGTATCTCCAAATACTCCCACAGCCTCATTTATTTATATCATTTTAGACTCTTCTGTTGAAAAATAATAACTACATAAAGTACAATTTATTAAGTTATTCTTGTTTAATAAAAATAGATTTGATTGTTTTTATTTCATCTTAAATTATTTAGATTTTTATAAATCGTTAATCCAACGGCTAAAAAACATCCTTAATAGAAACAAGTGCAAATCAGTGAGTGACAACTGTCACACACAACACATAGCTTTTAGCTTTAGCGTTTGCTATATAAATTGGTTGAGTCTAGCACCCCACTTGAACTTGTCCAAATTCTAATTTTCAAGAAGGAAATAAACTTTATACTATTCCATTTTTATTTTTATTTTAAAGAAAATTCATGTATCCACATAGAAAAAATACAGCATCCTCAATCTTGGACGGTTTTTCACTAAATCCTTTACCATATCCAGTTTTATTATTTTTAGGTGTTATATTTATATTTCTTGGTATTCAATGGTTTGTTTCGTATGAAGAAGTGATGGAAGCTACTGAAGAAAGTTTTGGTTGGATACTTATGATTGTGCCACTTGTTTTGTTATTCGCCGTCAAGTGGTTATCCACGGTGGACCCGCCAGATTGGTTTTTTGGCGAATCACCGTGGGACCGACGGCGAAGAACGTATCAACTGCCGTCCGAAGGAAGCTCACCGTGGGGGGTGGCTGCTTTAATTATGTTGTTACTAATATTGTTGCAATATCAGTCTACTTTTCTTGATATGTGGTTTTTATAATTAATTATTTAGGATGTGTTAATTAATTAAGTGTGTAAATATTATGTAACTATTGTTTGTAATTTATCGAATTATTATTTTCGTTTGGATAAAGATCAAGATTCAGTAAAGTGAATTTCGTTTGAGTTCTTTTTATTTTACTATTTTAATCCAGAACTCAGAGTACTGATTTTTTTTATATAATTATCTCTAACTCGTAACTTTATTTTACTGTATCCGTTGTACTTTTAATTGTCATAACTTTTATTTTTAGAGTAAAATAATAAAAATTTCAATTAATATTTATTCATCACATAAATATGTAAAAAATTGTAATTTATAATAATTAATATAATTTTAAAATATTTTTTTTGTATAAATTATTGAATAAATGTAATTTTGTTTAATTTTAAAAATTAATTAAATTTATCTTTCGAAAAGTATAATATGACAAATAACAGTAAATAAAAAGAGTTATTTGTTTTCAAAGTCTATCATTGTGATAGATCTTTTTTTTTTTTAAAAAAAAGAAGTTATCAAACACAATTTTAATTTTATAAATTTTAAATAAATCAAAATTTTACGGGCAACCGCCTACTTAATTTAGTGGAATTTAATAGAACTAAAGATAAAGTTGATTGGCCTAGTTTGTCATTTTATATTACTCTATCTGTATATACCCCATGTTGTGTTTAAAATGGGTGATTAATCATGATGGTAGGGTAGATATAAAACCCCACAATCTTGAGATAATTACTTGTGGTGGTTAGCTCTCCTTTATATTTGTCGTGGTCTTTTTAAGCTTTACATTCATTGAGGATAGATGAACTATTAACCCAAAAGAGTAAATTGTTCAATCAATTCAAATTCTAAGCAAAGTTTTATGAGTTGTTGAGTCACTGCATTCTCTTCTAATGACAAATAAAATTCTCATTTTTTTCGATACATAAATAAAAAATATGATTTTTAGTAGTAATTTGTATTAATCTAGGCAAGTATTATAAAAGAATGAAAGTGAGAGGTGATTATTGCGTGTAGGAGAGAAGATGAGGCGTATTGGAGGGTGGAGAGAACACAATCAATGTGACTTGTTAGTTGTGATATTTGCTTTCCTTCTCCCACAACGGAAGACATTTTGATTTTCATTTTTAAGGTAAAAATCAAATTTTTAACCAACCAAGTTAAAAAAAATAAATCAAAAACACATCCATCTTAAGGTCTACTTAAACAAATAGGAGGTACATTTCACATGTTTTAAGCCTTTACTAGCGAGTAACTAAAGTGGAAAATGGATTTACTTTTATTGTTGTCATTTCTTAAGTTTTAAGCTTTAATCATGTTTTTTCTTAAAAAAAAAAAATCCTATTTAACCAATTTGGGGACTAGAATTATCGATTGAAATCATGAAGGATATGAAATTTTCCAAGGGCAATTATTGGTGCCAAAGACCTTATTTGGCCTGAAAATGACATTTGAGGTTTTATATCTGTCCTATAATTGAATGTCGAATTGATTATTCGATATCGTTCCACTACCCACTTTGTTATCAAACAGACAAATTATAATGCATAGACTATTTGGTGTGGTAGTAACAAATATTATTAGACAGAAAACCAGGAAACTCGCAATTACGAATCCTAATTAATGCTACCCAAAAGTTACAAAAAGACAAACGATAATGGAACTCTTGTATCTACTATGAAAAAATAAGTATTAATTATCATTTTTATGAGATTATCAATTACTAATACTCCATAATTATTTGTAGTGAGGTGGTGGTCCCCTGAAATTAAACAGGACTAGTGGGAGTTGGCCAAAAGTTATGGCACAGTACTGCACTCCATGCTACTTTAAGCTACTTCCGTCTGCTTTTGGTTTTGACTCCTTCAATGGAAGTAGATCAACAAATATTATATAGCGTGTGCCAGAAGACTATAATATATAATTAATTGTACAAAAAAGAAGACTATTATATACTATATATCTTTCATAGCAGTCTGAAATCCTTGACTTTGCTTGCCTGCACAATCCCTGGTTATATCAATTGAAGGGGAAAAGAATAAAAATATTTTATATCCTCATCCCCCACACACTGGTCCTCTGTCAGTAGTGAATTTGCAATCTGTGCGAATTAATTTTCTGAAGTATATGTGCTAGTTAATTTTCTGAAGTTAGTTGAGATCTCAAGATTGGGAAGTAATCTGTAAACCTTGTAAACTCGAATCAAACATATCTCAACTATGGGTATATAATTCATAGTATAGCAAACAGTACAAACCCAGTAATACAAGCAGTCAAAAATAATAAACCTCATTGTGTTGCTTGTATTAGAGGGAGATGGATGGAAAACATGGTACAAAACTGAAACAGTAGTTTATTGTTTAGTGTTTCTCTATGCTGTTTATTCTCTCCATGGCAAATGATCAAGCAGCTACCTTCTTCGCAGTTACAGAATTAACAATGGTTGCAAACTCGGGACCCTGCAATGTAGAATATCAAGCATCATTCTCGGTACCAACCAGCTGAATTTTAGACACAAAGAAAAACATATATTGATCATCTTCATTAAGAAATCTTTAGATACAATCAAACTCTGTGATGTTCTGTACGTATCCATTCTATTCTTCCATCTCCACCTAAAAACTCCCTTGCTAACGTACCTCACAGGTCCATCAACAATCAAATTCTTGATTTCGGGAAGCAAACACAACTACAAGGGAAGGATCTTCAAACATGACTCATATACTACTCCTGTTCAGAACCAGCTCAGCATCTCCATACAGCTATTTTGCGCTAAACATTACCACCTAAACAAGACTGTCTATCTAGGTTCCAGATCTTCTCACTCTTGTTAACCATGATCATAAAAAGCATCAAACTTCTAACTATGGCTTATTCTCCTAAAAAACTTTTTCACACATGGACTGGTATAGTGCATCGATATACTAGAACGTCTTGGTCCAAGAAAAACTCTTCAAGGTATGTGGACAAAAACTGATGATGTTCAGTAGAGGCCAAGGATTTGAAGACTGTAGCTTAGACTAATAAGACAGGCATATTAGCAATAACTAGATTACCTTTAAGGAAGCACCTCCTACTAGAAAACCATCAATGTCTTCTTTCTTTGCAAGGTCAGAAGAGTTGCTTCCATTCACGGAGCCTGCAAACAACATTTCAGCTTTTTAGGCAACAGAGAATTACAATAACACTGAAACATGTATTTCCACATTTCACATGACGAAAAGAGTAACAAGTACAACCAAAGCACTTCCAATATAAAAGACAGGTTCTTCATATTTAACAAGGCATTTGCTGATTTGAAAACTCAAAAAGACAAACTAAAATAAAAAGAACAAGGGAAATCCGTTGGCTGTAGCATATTTGCCATTGTTTTAGCAAGGTACATCGTTTTCTTTTGAACTTCTAACAAAGAGGTTCCATGTCGCTCAACCGAACAAGGGAACTTTACTATGTCTATATGACATATAAATGCAATTCAACCCAAACAACTCATGCTATCTTGGAATAAAAGATGGAAGAGGAGTACTATATATGAACAAAAATACCTCCATATATAATGCGTGTTTTAGAAGCAACTTCAGCTGAAACATTCTTAGTAAGCCAATCACGGACAGCTACATGTACCTCCTGAGCCTGCTCAGGCGAGGCAACTTTACCAGTTCCAATAGCCCAAACAGGCTCATACGCAATGACAACATTATCCCAACTTGGTATAGCATCTGTGCAGTAAAAAACAAAATTTAAAAAGATCTGAAGGAGTAAAGCTTTTGAGAGCAATGTGTTTATCATATCAGATAAACTCATTCAAACAAGTTATCTAAGCGAATACCCCATCTCTGCCCTCAGCAAGTACTTTTTATTTTAAAAAAATTATTATATCTAGGGAGGAGTGGAAGGGGAAACAGGAGGGGATTACAAGTGGGAATCGAACCCTCACCAACGGGGTGAAGTAGTAACCAACGAAGTGGCTACTAAGATTTTCCACATTTTGTCTTTATGAAGCATCAATCATATTGAATCTTGTTTGTCTATAGAAAAATGTTTCAGAGAGAAAGGAGACAATATTGATCAGAAAAACCTGCCTGCAAAAGCCTTCAATTGCTGGAAACAGACATCAAAAGTTTTTCCTGCTTCTCTTTCTTCTAACAGCTCTCCAATACAGGCTATAACGCCAACGCCTTGGCTCAAAGCATAAGCAGCCTTCTTGCCAATAAACTGCATAAGAATGGTTTGGTTAAGTCCTTAGAAGGCAGCTCTAACTCACAATCAGCAAAATTTGCATATTTTTCTTTCTTTGACTTGTGATCAAAATTTTTGCTGTTATATACATCAACAAATCAAAAATTCCAGATAACTCTTACTTCATCATTTTCTCCAATTACATGTCTCCTTTCCGAATGACCAAGAATGACCCACTTGCAGCCAAGATCTTTCACTTGTTCTACACTGCATATGGAAGGATAAACATCATGGAGTGGAGAACAACACAACAAGGATAATAGCTGCGAACCAAAGTAGATCCATTACAATTGTTTTGCAGGCAAACACAGTAAACAACAAAGAAATAATGGCTTTTATAACCTTCATTGTTTTTTAATGAAGGTGAACTTGCACACCTCAACTATTTCACCAGGTACCTGCTTCATCTGACCAGCACATATACCGGGTGTGACTCTACATATCAAATCTTAGGCAGATGAAAAGAAATTGCCTAGTGTTTTTTGCCTCTGTTGGGATTTGAACATGACACCTCACGGTTCTCTTCCCACTTCATTGACAACTAGGTCACACCCTTGGATGCCATCAGTGACCCTTCACTTCAGCGATGACAGGAATTTTATTGCGGCAAATACAAAGTCATAATATATCGATTTTACAATATACAACAAGGAATCTAAAAAATAAAAAGTTGTATCAACTAAGGATGCTATACAGGCAAAAAATTCCATAACCTGTCTTAAAGATAACAATCAAGTATGTGATAGAAATCACATATAAAGACCCCTACCTAATACTCTGCAATTTATTAACCAATACAGCCATGCAGTGACAATGTTAACCAAAGTCCTGGTAACACTCTCGGATATAAATAGACAAGAACAGAGGGTTGGTGCAACAAGGAAAGAAGCAAACCAATTTAAAACTTAACCTGGAGTCAGGTTAAGCAAGTAAGATTGTGGACGCACTTCTGTTAGAGTGTTACCGTGGTAGAATCACTAAACCAACTGCCTGTAATAAGATACTGAGCTCGTATCTTATCATTATATAGCAATGAGCCCTTTTAAAAAGAGACACTGGGTGCAATGTAAACTATTTATTTAAGATCTTCTGATCTGAACTTTCAGAAGTTGAGAAGACTGCAACTTTACTGATTTAATATTGAAACCAAGCCTTCTAAATTTTATATCATTTTTATGAGTTTCTCAAATATCATTATAAAGTCTCATACCAAGAGTGTTAACCAATCCAGCCATTAGATAAGAATAAATTTAGTCTTAAGCTTGGGGAAATGGAATTGTACCTGATTTCACCAGTGAAAGCTCCACCTTTTCCAGTCCAACAATTCTGAGCAGAAACTTCAATCCTATCGGTGAGTGAATTCTTTACTTGATCAATGTACAGAAAGGGAGGTGCTACAACCACATCTGAAAATTTTCCAAAAGCAGATTCTTGCATTAACATCTGAGGTAAGAGATATAAGATGTTCTTATTCTTTTTTAGCTGAACTAAAAAGGAAATGTTGTCACAAAAATTGCAACACGCGCACGCACGCACACATATATACATGCAAATATATAAAGAGCAATGCCATCTGTGTAGTCTGGAGAACAAAACAAATATCATCTTGTAAAGGACAACAGAATGAGAATGGCAAAAACTATTGCCAATCTAAGAGTCTAAGACTGAGAAGACTAAGGTCAAGTGTCGACAACTATTGTATGATCACGGAGATCATTTGAGCTATTCCAAAAAGAACATGGCAACTATTTGCCTAATGAAGATTAAGAAGTATTCATGAGTAACCAAGGTCAATGCCCAGGAAACTATTATATGATCACAAAGATCATTTAAGCCATTCACTAATTAAAATCTAGATTGGCCACAGGGCCAGTTGCCCATCTTCCTAGAAATGTTGTATACACATATTTCATACGTGATATGATAGCAATGTAGAAGAACTCACCAACATCAGACTCGAGCTGAGCACTGTTTAAATCAGAGACAAGCTTGCTTATGGAGTCCTTTGTTCCATTCTGGAAACATTGATGGAAGTAGAGAACATGGAAGATATATTAAAGTAATTTCGACCATACATACATAAATATCACAATATATATCCCCTATATAAATTTACAGGGAAACAAAGAAGTGATACTTACACATTTCCAATTTCCTCCAACAAAGAACTGCAAGCAAGTAGGAAGAAGAGATCAGACACACAATTGGAAAAGAAGAATAATTTAAACATGTTAATAAGTACAAATAAAAGCCTTAAAGGGAACAGGCCATTAGGCTGATCCGTTGCAGCTAAGTTTATCTCTCCCTTCTTCTAATTTAGCACTTTCAATACTTCTCTTTTAAGACACCAATTCTCGAAATCAAATGAGGCCACAATATATCCGCTATTGTCTTCAACTTCTTTCAACATTATTTTCTGCCTGGTTAATGAGATGGATTTCCTTTTATGGAGTTCCACTCTAAATACTTCAGATCAACGAGCAACAAGTTATCTTTGTTATTTCATACTTAGATGTGTTTATTAGTCTTGTAGTATTCAATCTTCCTTGGGTTTAGCAACTGAGCAATTATCACCAACTTTTAGAAAATGTAAAGGCTAGCCTATTTGGGATCATCAGTTAAAATGAATGGTCAAAACTGAATCAGAAATTTATTATAAATGCTATCGACAGAAATATGAATAGGACAAGCACTTGACTTTTTCACACTAAAACTCTTAGTCTCATAAATAATCCATTTATCAATGATTTAAGAACACTATAGTAGCAATATCTCTAATAATTATTAACATTTATAATAGTTATTGGTTAGAGGATGTAAAATCAAAGTGTCATGTGTCTAGTGACCCAAAAAAGGACTTTCCAGTTACGGAAAAGGATGAATCAGCTTAAGCGACTATTTCAGAACTCTCATTGAGAAAGAAGTTGAAAGCATATGATCATGCATATTGTGGGAAAATTCTAGTGCCTGATGGAAAACTTAGTGCAGACATTGTACCGGATGCTCATCGATTACTGAAGATGATACTAGCCTCAATCCAGTCAGTGCAGGCCAATGTCATGCTGGTAATCCATCCCAGGGTTCTAGAGCTATATTTTCACTTCTGCAGCTTACGTTCAGGAAAAAAGATGGGGCCAGGGGAAAACAACGGGGTGTTTTCTGCTTTTGATACGTACAAAGATTTCTTTTTTGTTAAACAGTTTTATGCTTAAACAGGTAAACAGTGCTAGTTCCAACTAAGTTCAGCTGATTAATTCTTGCTCCAAGTATCCAATTAGTTCACATAGACTGTCAGTTGACTCATTCACAAGGCATACTATGATGCTCCTTGTAGTTAATTTATTACATAATAGTCTTAAAAAAACAATACTCTAAACCGTTCGAACTCTTCAACTAGCATTAGAAGTTCAGAACAAAAACCAGAAAGGCATTTTTTTCCTTCCTCCTACTTGAGAGAGAGAGCGAGTAAAATCCAAAAAAAAGTTAACAAACCAACAACAGATCTTAAAATGTACATCCTGGATCCTGAAAAGCACAATACTACTACGAGAACAATTCTTCCATTAGATTACTATTTCTCGAGTAAATTCAAATTAACAGATGATGACTTATTACAACATGTATATTCCTTCACTAAAGATAAGATAAAATAGACCATTTAACTCTACAGAGGGTATGCATAAAGAAGGGTAAAAAAAAGTTACCTTGCCGGAGCCGGCCATGGCGACGACGGCCCTACAACCTTTCCGGTCAGAAGAAATTCGGAGGTGAGAATCGACGTTTTGGAAGAAAGCTTGAGAAGTGGAGAAGGAAACGGAGTTATCAAGCTTGGAGAGAGATTTCCGGAGGCCAGAGAACTGCGGGCATGAAATGGAAGTGACGGATTTAGGGCCAGACATTTGAGAAGCTAGAGATGTTGATGCCACCGCCATTTTTGGAATTCAACAAGCAACTGATAGAATGATGATATCCCCTGTTTCGGCACCTGGTTCTTCTGCTTGTGCGCCTGAATAAAGTGCCGGTGTTACCAATATCTATTTATGTTCAGTCTATTCACACTCGTGTTTCAGAGCGTCGAACACACGAACTGGCTAAACCTAATTAAGGGTTGTTGAGCTTTTTGTAATATTATTTTTAAATTAAGGTTGGTGAGCTGCTTTCTTTGTTACTCTATTATCTAATTACAAAGCATTAGTTAGGTAATAATTATAAATTAATTTTATATCAATATTTAATTAATTATAAATGAGTTAAATTACATTAGTATAACTATAAAAATATATGCAGATGTTACTGCATTACTTTGAAAAACTGATTTACAAATATATCTTAAAATATTTTTTTTCTTTTACAAATTTATAATTGCTATTCGTTTGCCTTAACCTTATATTTTTTGTTGATAGAATATTCACATTTTTTTTACTATAATCAAGCATTCTCTTGTACTAATCGACACTTAATAATTTAAATGAAATTGGTGAATTATGAAAGTGAACATGTTAGTTAAAACTTGGAAGGAATCAAATAGCAACCAGCTTGTATTTCTCTTTTCATAATGTCTGAAGATTAAAAATTGATCTCCTTTTTTTTTATTACTTAATTACATGGTGATCTCTTTTTTCGTAGCTAATTTACATTATATTTTAAAAGAAGTTTATGATACTTATATTTTATTATTAATCACCTAAAATACTTAACCTAATAAGATGTTCACACTAAATTTCACAAACTCCATATTAAACAAGTTCAAATATTTAAAGTGATGTTTTACGCTTCTAGACTTTCAATATCCAAAGTAACACTTCAATTGTTGATTTATAGATCAATACAATGTTGAACAACTTAAAAAGATAATCAAATTTTTTATTATAAATCTCTTCATGCTTGTTTCAAATTCAAAGTATAATTTGTACCATAAAAAGTTCTCTTTATTACATGATTTCTTGTTCGCATATTGAGAAATAGGATGAAATATTATTTACTTAGAAGTACATTTTGTCCTCTAGTTCTTTTTATTTCAAGAAAATTACCGTACATTCTTATCTAATATCTAAAAGAAAACATTAACTTTACTCTCACTAACATATTTAATAAAAATTTATAATAACAAAATTTAATGTAACTTTTAAAATCATCACAAAACTTTATTATTTGTTTTTACGTCATTTTCTATCTGTCCATCCACCAACTGAAAGACCGGATTCTCCGTGACAAGTCATTAACTTCTTTTTTCTTTTAAAAAATAATAATTTATTATTTATTTCTCAAGGATATTTTTTCCAAGGTGCTGATAATCACACGTTTGCTACCATAGAAAAGACCTCTTATCTATCCCCTCAGTGGTTCGCTAGCAGCCCATACGCTGTAGCAAATTAACTAGTAGGAGGAGTAACTAGAATTTTTGGAAAAAAAAAATAAACTTTTGCCAAACTTGAGTTGTTTGGCCTGATTAAATTGAAAGTTCAAATTATCCTAACTAAATTGTTCGGGATTCAGAGGGGGAAGAATTCGTTTTATCTACAAATACCAATCAAATTAGCATATTACACCAAATCACTTCCCCTGTTTGGACGTAAAATTAGACTTGAAAACTTACATAAAAGAAGTTAGTTTTCCATGTCAACAAAGAGCTGCCTGAAACAGTAAACATAAACTCCAATGATGAATCCTTCACATTTACAAGCAATTATGGATCCTCCTTGCTGATCAAAATGGAAAACCTATTTTATACTTGTATCATGCATTGGGGCCTTCAAGTGTGAGGTTCACTGAAAGTACCAGTACAACTAGGCGGGTCTTTGCGAGAGTCCAAGATTCAAATAGTATAACAACAAAACTAACCCTTCTTAATTCATCAAAACAAACACACCCCTAAAGGGATACAATTTTGTAGATATGCTTAAGGATTAGGTATGTGAGGTGATGAATAATAATGGGTGTTATGGCAACCAGACCATTAGTTCATGGAGGGGAGCTAGCTTTCTCTTTCATTCAATTACTCTTATATGAACACGCTTTCTAGTCTCCCATGTGACGACCCCTTAGAACTGTTAGTGATACATGAGAAATATCCAAATTGGAAACCCATTGCATTAGCAACAGCTCCCTGACTCTCTATCTGTAACCCTTTTTATACAACAGATGGAGCAGAAGAAGCTAGAAAGGAAAAGTAATTAAAATGGTTATAACCTGGTTCCTACACGGTTTCAAACGTCAATCACCAGTCTTTGTTCCCCTAACTACACTATTTGAAGAAACAGCATGTACACTATGGGATGATGAACATTTACTTGAGGAACTTCCATCCGTGAAGCTGTTATCCTTCCTTGGCAACTTTCTGGATTTCTTTTGTCCAGATGAAAGGTCCTGCAGAATTTGCAAGCATGTCATGATGGTATATTTAAATTGTCAAAACAGGCCATAGAAGACACTCTGCTCTCCAATTTTATTTAACGCTCTTTCACCGACAATACATTAAGAAAAGAAAGCTTGAAGGGTCATGGGAATCGTTATAACAGAATAACTGAATATATGATAGTTGAAATACATAAAAGTAAAGTAGCTTGGTAGAAGTGAAAATTAGGCAATGCTAGAGTAAAATAAGAGTAGTTGAATAGCTTGATCATTTCCTTATTCAAAAAGGTGGAATCAATATTAATTTGAATGGTTGGAGATCAGAGATTCGGCCATTTAAGAAACAGGTCAAATAAGTTGGGATACCCTAAAAGGGGAAGTAGGCCAAGTAAATCAGCAGTACTAACTAACCTGCTCGGATGTAGATCCAGGTGTCTTAAGCTCTAAATCTGTTGCCACTTCATTGGAATCTTCACTTTTCTCAATTCTGCTCTCTCCTTGATCTGATGACTTGTTCCTGGATTCTTGCCTGGTCATACTACCTGGTTGTATAATTGGAGACATATACTGAGTCGGTTGCTGTTCAATCAATGTATTGGGAGTCATGTATTGAACAAAAGATGAAGGGTTTGGAACAACTGCAGGATTATGATTGCCGAAGAAAGGATAGGGCTGCAGAGGTGGATGCATAGGAACTGGTCCAGTTGGAATTGGAACGGGCATTGGATACGGATATGAAGGCGGATGCATGACCATGGAATGATCCATCCCGGCCCATGGATACATAGTCCTCATTCTTTGTTGATATTGGGCATTAAGGCTCTCAATATCAGATTTAAGAGATGCCTTCTCTTCTCTGAGATCATTTTTCTCCTGGGTCAACTGCTTGAGAACAAAAACAAAATAATA
Organism: Solanum lycopersicum; assembly: GCF_036512215.1. Lineage (NCBI taxonomy): Eukaryota > Viridiplantae > Streptophyta > Magnoliopsida > Solanales > Solanaceae > Solanum > Solanum lycopersicum. Next base: position 93,603,872 of record NC_090800.1, read on the forward strand.
AGAACTTCTATGGCTATGAAATAAGAAAGTAGAACATTACTTTCAGAATGTATTAGGAGATGACCTCACGGCTTTCATCAGTAAGTGCAGCATACTCAGATTTTAATCTGCTGACCTGAGCAGTCAAATCCTTCAGTATTTGAACGGTATCACTTAGGATGGATGCTTTGTCATTTTTAGGCCTATCAGGATCTGCATATTAAATTTCTGACTGCATAAGAATTCATGCTTGAACCTATGCTTCCTTCAAGCCTGTTTGTTTTATTCTAAAAAAATGTATACATAGAGTGTGCACAAAAACTAACTACATATGAGATCATTTGGTACTCCATTCCAAATTTGTGTTTGGACACTATATAAGATATTCGGGTGTTTGGTAAGCCATTTGATACTCTGTATTAACAATTGGAAAATTAACAAACATCATACCAATAAACATATGGTGTTGTCACTATGCCATGTGAGGCCTTCAAATGACTTTAAACCCCCTTACAATGTGAAAGATAGAAATTTAGCTAGATTTGAAAACGAAGAAGGTATTCAAATTGCAAACCAAACATATTACTAGAACCATATTTTGTTATCAGTGTATAAAATGAGCCCTACAATACAACTAATGAAAACATTTGCAGTGATAAACCTATTTGTGGAATCAAACACCATGGACCTACAAAATCAAATATGATCCCCACTCAAAAAGATGAGTGTCATAGTGAGTTGATTTAAAACTAAAATATAACAAAATACTGCAATTCAAAAACAAGACCTCTAAAGGTCAATGTGCAGCTTCAAATTGAAAGTACAACATGTCTCAATGAGGTAAAACAACATGCAGCAGTCAAATGTGCCAACAGGGTCAGAGAAAACAAAACATATCTCTGCTATATCAAACAAAGATGTGCTAATTTACCAAGGGTCTTTCCTAATTCCATGAACTGCTCGTTCAAGCGGTCCCTCCTTAATTTTTCTCGATCTGCCTTCTGCACTTTTCTTGCAGCAATAGAGTCTTTGAGTTCTGCCTCAGGTTTTTGTTTGCTGCTATGCATGAAATTAGTTCAGGAGAGTTTCAATGAACTCATATTGAAACAACATTTATATTTCTTTGTAATAGTGACAAGGAAAAGGACATGTAAGGAAAAAAAAAATACTCCATTGCACGTGCAGCTAACCTAGATACTTGTCAGAATTCGGTTGCTATTTTGCCTTACATGTAGCTAATTAGATGTTTGTCTGATTGCAGCAGGGCTGGAGCTACAAGCATGTCTACGGATTTGGTAGAACGCAGTAGCTTTGGCCCAGAATCTACTTAACATGTATAAATAATTTATTCAGAATGCAGTAAATTGTTTGTTCTAGAATCCACAACCCCATAAACTTAAAATCCTAGTTCCGCCTCTAGATTGCAACATCATTTTGGATTGCAACATCATTTTGTGGTATTCTGTCATGCTTGTAAAACAGTTAAGTTTGACAATGAAACAATGTAGCTGCACTTGCTGTGCCTGAGAATTTCCTCACATAGTTGGAAGAGAATCAAATTCTGAGCTCCCCACTTTCACATTACATCTCAGCATGATAATAGACAAAAATTTCACAAAAGTAAACAGCAAATGTGGAGGAATGAAGTGAAGGAGTCACAACTCTGTTTAGAAGTCTTCTTGCTTTTTCTATGTCTCAGATCACCCCAAAAGAAACTCCAGAGCAAGGATCTTCTTAACTCAAAGTCCTACCATATCCTGAAATGGAAAATCCCACTACATACTGACCAAAGACAAGAACACCCTTATAATACCACACAACCATATAGAATTCACCATTTTAGCAACATACCGATTGCTGCAGCTTTCTCTACCAGCAAATGTGGAAAAAAACACCTCAAATGAGATACAGATCTTTGCAATCAATTAGAATCTCAATCAATTAAACTTGGTTCTGTATTCAACTTTCTCCATTGATTATACTGTTACTTTTTTCTTTTATGACTATGGTGTTTGCGCCAGCTTTCGCACCCCTTCACAAATTTCACGGGATACCTATCACCTCCCACGATCAATAGGTACTAGATAACTCTGTCCATTAAAGCTGTGACAAATGGGAAAATCACCTATCTCTGAGATTTCACTAGTACTTTGAAAAATGGAAACTTCTAAAAAATACTAATTGAAGTAGCATAACTAAAATCCAATCGCGTAGAATACGTGCACAAACTCAGATACATCAATTAAACATGCTAGATTCAGAACCTAAGCTGAAAATACATAAAAAATTTACCTTGATTCAGAAAGCAAGCCATTGGGAGGCGTGGAAACATCAGAAGGAAGCTGATTTAACTCTGTTAAACAATGATTTGGAAGCTGATTCGATTGATAGAGGCCGCCATGGTTGAATTGATCCATTTTCCGCAGTATATCGCCGCGAATTGAATCGACAAACTAGGGTTTTGAAGTCGAAGAACAACAATTTATGCACTGTTTTGTTTTTCTCTTTTTCTCGCAGTGCTTTCCGATGCAAGATTCCACCTTCACGTTATCCGTTATCCTTTTTTTAGTAAAATTTTATTTTCCCTTTCGTTATCAACTTCCTACTTGAAAATATCACTCGAAGTTTTCTTTCAATCGGATAGTTACACATAAAGCCTGTGGAGTGTATTTGCATTTTTTTTTTGTTTTTTAACCTTGTCAAACCTTTCGTAATTTGAATATAGTGTCTAAATTAGGTAGATTTTATTTGTTGCATTGTAATCTCAGTATGTATTATTTATTTTTGTAAATATATTTTACGTATAAATAATTAAATGTTTAAAAATCTAAATTTAATTAAATAAAATAATTGTTCTTTAAAAAATAAAATATTTATATTCAATAATGATATAAAAATAATTTGTAAAGGTAATGATTGTTATTAGTGACTAATAACCATAATTGTAATGATAGACTTGATTAATATTATAATAATTGACTTGAGGACGATTGATATAATGGTGATGATTGATAGTATCGAGTGATGCAATGTTTGTAATAGAGATGGCTATGATAATGGTGGAGGTAAATATAATTATGATGATGGTGTTAATATATAAATGGTAGGCTAGTGGCAACACATAATAATAGTTGACATTGGTGGTGATTTGTAATAACATAGATGACTGGTAATTGGCGAAAGTAAGATTGATAGTGTTTTGAACTTGTGATAGCAAAGATGGTTAGTGATTGTGTTAAAGTAGTAATGAAAATTATTCTCACAAAAATCTCTTAATTATATTAAGATGTGTACTATCCCAAGTTTTATATAAAAAATAGATATATTTAGGATTTTGGAATAAAATTTTATACCATTCAATGGTTAAAGCAAAACATTATGAATGTTTTATCATAGACTGGTGTAGTTGTAAATAAGAGAAACTTTGAACGTTGATAATTTTTGCTTTAGATGTTAGTTTTGGGTATATATTAACTCTATTTCACGGTTCATCCCTCATTTGAACTTATAAATACCTATAATTATCCGTTCAATTTAAAACACATAATATATTAAATTATAAAAAACAATCACTAAAAAAATTGGGTAAAAAAACTACATTCAATCAATGTGTCTCTCTTGAGCGCAAACAATGTGTACTATTATAAATTTTACTACGTAATGAATTATGTGAACCATGATATATGAAAATGTACGCTCATGAGTTTTCTTTCAAATGACACTATTTGAAAACCACACAAAAATCATCACAATTAACCACAAAAAAGTTGGCAAAAAAACTACATAGAGTCAATATGTGCCTTTTCTTGAAGGCAAACAATGTACTGCTATATTTTTTAGTACGTAATGAATATGGTAAATCATGACATATGAAATTGTACGTCAACGAGTTTTTGTTCAAATACCATCGATTTTGTATCATTTAATTTTTGTAGTAAAACATTATGACTATTTCACCAAAGACTAATGTAGTCGTAAATAAGAGAAATTTTGAGCGTTCATAATTTAACTTTAGTTATTAGTTTCGGACATAAAAAAAATCTATTTCACGGTCCATACCTCATGTGAATTCAGAAATACTTATGATTATCCATTCGAACTAATACACATACTTTATTAAATCGTCACAAATAACCACATAAAAATTTGATCAAAAAACTACATGCAATCAATATATGCTTTTTCTTGAAAGCAAATAATGTATAGTACTATATCTTTTAGTACGTAATGAATTAGATAAATCATGCATATCAAATTGTATGTCAACAATTTTATTCAAATGTTACTAATTTTGTATCATTTAATGTTTGTAATAAAACATTATGACTATTTACCATAGGCTAGTGTAGTTATTGTAATTGTAATTAATAAGATAAGTTTCAAAAATTTATAATTTTAGCTTAGATATTAATTTTGAATAATCAGTACTTGCGTTTTTTTTTCTTTTCGTACTTGGTTTTGTTGCCGTGGGTTTAAAATTGTGAACCGACTCACGCCCCCAATTTCCCTCGCTCACCATAAACATTAATCATCTTCCTGAGAAAATCGATTATTCAAATTCAAATCTTTGTGCCCTAGAATAAGAAATTCAAGGAATAATGTCGGGCATGGGAGATGGTTATGTGGGCACGGCCCAAGACGCCGTCAGAATCCGACGGCTTGAAAAGCAGCGAGAAGCAGAGAGGCGAAAAATTCAGGAGCTCAAGAACAAGACTGCTTCATCTAAAGGTCAACCTGGTCTTCTTCAATTTGGGTCCAGTACATCTGAGGTTTGCATTACACTTGCATACGAAGCTCGTTCTTTTATTTAATTTTTCTTTTAACTGATATGCTGGCGTAACTAGTTTGGGATAAAGGTGTAGTTGATCAATTGTTATATATTGAAATTAACTTGCCTAGTGGCCAACAATGAGAACCATGAGGTCTCAAGTTCAAATCCCATCAGAGACTATAACACTAGGTGATTTCTTCATAGCTTTGCTGGACAGAGTCCTTTGGTAACCATAGGAGGTGGTAGGCATCCCGATTTATTAGTAGAGGTGCGCAAAAGCTGGTCCGGCCGGACCTCATGGTTATAGAAACATAAATAAATCACTTACAAGATTTCTGGGACTTTGTCACACCATAACTTATTTCAGCAAGTTTCAATTAAATTTGCATCCAAAGCTTGTTCTTTTTATTTTATTTATTTTTAACTGATTTGCGAAGTATCTAGTTTTGCATATAATGCTTCCAAATAGAGTGGAGAGTTACTAATTTGGTATGAAATCGAGCCAATGGAGCAGATAGATATAAGTGTTCATATAGTCTGACCTCAACTAGTTTGTAGATTAAGGTTAAGGCCTAGTTGATTAATTGTTATCTATTGAAATGTATGTCACAGGATTTGACTTTTATAACGCCTGAGCTAATTCAGCCTTTTGCTCATAGAGAATTAGACATTCTCCTTCTCTTGTTGTAAGGAAGAGTGGTAATTATGTTTTTTTTTTTAACTTGTTGACTCACTGAATAGACAAGTTGATGTATTTTTTAGATATTGTTGCTTAGGTTAGTTCTTATTGTCGAAATATGTTGTTTCAGATTCTTGAAACTGCCTTCAAAAAGGAAACAGTGGGTCTTGTTACAAGGGAACAATATGTTGAGAAGGTGAGCCAATTCATTTGCTTATAAGCATTGCTTTATTTTTCAATTTCATTTTTGGTTTAAGCTGACTGCTCCTTATATTTCGGTTCACGTGTGGTAGAGGGTCACTATCAAAACCAAGCTTGAAGAGGAAGAAAAGGAGAAGCTTCAGAAGTTGCAACAAGAGTGAGTTTATTTCCTACTTACTATGGCATTTTTGCAAAGCTGAAATATTGTAATATGTATGAATTTTGTTGTGATGTATGTTAAAATTTGTCGACTGATTCTTCTGTCATAGGGAAGAAGAGCTACAGTTACAAAAGCTTAAAAAGAGGAAGATTAAGGCTGACCCTCGGCTCTCCTTTTGTGATGATTTGGATAATGGCAATGAAGATGAAGATGAGGAAAATAGTAAGAAATAATTTTCTTTTCTAGTCTTGAAATTTGAAGTCTTCCAGAGCAATTGGGACTATTTCATTCACATGCTTCTTTTTGAAGTGAAAATTTGTGGAACCCGTGATTAAGATATTTAATTTAAGAATGTGATCTTCTTTCTTAGACTGGGTAACTTTCTTGAGGTTGCATAGTCCCTAAACAAGCTGAATAATTAGCAGTCTTCTCAGTTCTTTATGTTAGTTTGTTTTTGCCATGTTTCAGAATACATTATTCAGTATCACTTGGGTGTCTACCTTAGAGTGAGATGTTTCTTTCCCTCCTTTACTATTAGGCGAGAAGGGGAGAGGATGATTGTTGTATTATTTTGTCGGGATAAGGATTTTGGGGATATTGCTAGTAGGTAGATCATAGACGATACATGGCTTGTGACATCTCATTTTTTGGAACTCTGACATGCACATGGCACAATTGTCTAAGTATTAACTGTGAGAGAACTTTCTGCTGGTCTGTTCGATCACATAAATCTGCAGTTTGACATGATTTCAGCTTTGGAGGTAAATGCACTTGAGTTTCAGGAGTTTCTGAAAGTAGATATCCTACAGTTCATAACTTCTTTAATGAAAATCCTGTTTCATCTATCATCTCTTCCTCACTGTAATTTTTCTGTTCTTCCTCATCAAGATTTAGTCTCGTAAGTATGTTTGCTATGTTGCGGGCCACTATGACGCTATCAAGTATCAAGTGTCACCAGATATGCATATGTACATGCAGGGCCATCCACAACATGAGCATGTTTAAACAATTATGTTAGCTATTATTTCCGACATAGTTGAAGATATAAATTGGGTTCAGATTGTGATGGCATGGTACTTATATTTCCATTCACTTTCATCTCCTATATAGAGAATGAAGAATCTGACAAGCGCGTGTGGAGAAAGTTTGGGAAAGATCCTACAGTAGAGACAAGCTTCTTGCCGGACAGGTTGGGCATTCCTACAATCTGCTTCCCCCAAAATAAATCCTTTCTACTTCTGTTTTACTTATCGTGTTCTCTTCTGGCCTTTTTACTATGTAATTTGGAATTCAAAGTGCACCTTTTCAGTGAGAGGGAGGCAGAGGAACAAGCAGAACGTGAAAGGCTCCGGAAACAGTGGTTGCGCGAACAGGAGCTAATCAAAAGTAAGCATATTATTCTTGTTTAAACATTTTCCAGTATTCCCTTACCCCGTCTTGGAACAGTTTCCTAGAAATCTGAAGTGTTTGAAGAAGCTTAGGTTCTGATTGTTTCTCTTGCAATATTTCCAGATGAGCCTCTACAGATAACTTATAGCTATTGGGATGGAACAGGCCATAGGCGGGTGATCCAGGTCAGTAACTACTAGGCATGAAGATCCAAAGGTTTTCCAAACTTTTGGATTCACTTATACTTCTAACATTTCCAGGTGCGGAAGGGTGATAGCATAGGAGAGTTTCTTCGGGCTGTTCAGCAGCAACTTGCACCTGAGTTTCGGGAGGTTCGAACTACTTCAGTGGAGAATCTTCTTTATGTGAAGGAAGATCTAATCATTCCTCATGTAAGATCCTTTTTACCTTTGTGATTCATGTCTTACCTTATAATTTGCTGAATATTGGCTAACTTACTACTAATTTTATTAAATGTTCAGCAACACAGTTTCTATGAGTTGATTATAAACAAAGCCAGAGGAAAGAGTGGACCGGTAATGTTCAACCCCGACCTATATTCTGGTGAAGTTGATGCATCACGTTGCTTGTTGCTTATGTCTAAGAAAAGAAGAATACCAAGATACCGTTTCCAATTTTTTCACATTAATCAGTCAAAGAAGTAGAATCTCTCTTCTGTACTGAGTGCATTTTTCTTAGATAGAGCTTTATTGTTTATCAAAAATAGCATTTGAAAGAAAATGATGAAGTTCCAGGGGTGTTAGAGGTGGCAGTGTAATAGAGCCGTCTCATGAAATGATCTTTGCCTTTTGGTTATCTTTTATCCCCGACAACTGTGCTTTGATTAACACAATTATTGAAATTTAAAGGATACCTACAGTTTCCATTTTTACATCTATTGTACGTTACTGTCTTCAGTTAAAGCTTATTTTACAAGTAAAGGAGCACACACACATCCTTTCACGTGTGTAATTACAAAAGAATGTCCAACGATAGTAATTACTAAAAAGTTGTATAACTATGTATCTGTAAGTCTGCGTCTTGGTCTTTGTATAACGCCTTACAAGTTACGTCTTTGTGTGATGTCTAGTACCTGATTTCTAGTTTGTTTCCAAGTTTATATTAGATCCTGTGGCAGTCACTCAGAAATATCTTTACTTCTCTTTGACAGCTTTTTCACTTTGATGTCCATGAAGATGTGCGGACCATTGCTGATGCTACTATTGAGAAAGATGAGGTATGATTTCCTATGCAGATTCATTTTCTCCATGTTAAGTGATTTTTAATTGTGCTGGTTACAAAAACTTTTCACCATGATATATCATATTGAGTGCCTTGTATGATGCATTTTTTAATTTTGGGATGCCATTGATTGATTAAAAGAACTTTGGGTGCTGCTGTAGCATGACATATGCTTTTTTAATTAATAGAAATGGAAGGTTATTCTCCTTCGGGGTGATCCAGTGGTTTGGGCTTGTGACTTAATATGTTGGAGCTCTCAAGTTCGGAACCCCTTGCCAGCGAAAGCAAGGGGTTTGCCTCCTGGGTCAAGCTCGTCACACCGGGCCTGCCTAGTGCGGGTTATCTCTCCTGTGTGGTTTGTGAGCTATTGCATAGGAGCGGGGGTTCTGCCCTTGCGCACCCAAAGAGTAGCAGCTACGGGTTTCCCTTGTCATCAGAAATAGAATCTTTTTAGTTTTTTCTTCCTCTTTCCACCTGTTCCTCTGAAATTGACCTCAATAGCAAATATCTAGTATGATGTCCTGGAACCACTGTTAATCACAGAGAACATAAAAGCCCTGAGTGTGTGTGAGAGAAAGAGAGGAAAAAGGGGGGAGGGGGGGCAGATACTTTACATAATCGTTCAAGTCACTTGTCCATTCCAACTGAGCATTGATTTTTCTTAATTTAATTATGTTACTACTGATTTACAGTCACATGCTGGAAAAGTTGTAGAGAGGCATTGGTATGAAAAGAACAAGCATATCTTTCCAGCTTCACGGTGGGAGGTAACATTTCTATTTCTATTTTCCTTTGCCCTTCTGTTTTTTTTCTTTAGTGTCTGGCAATGGACTTGATTGACAATTATCAAGTCATGTCTTTTAAGTGCTCAGTTGACACCGGTTTCTTGAGTATATTAATGCTGCTATTGATACCATACTCCAACTAACCAAACAAAATACTGTAGTTGCTCTCATAACCACCCTTCCACCTCCTACCATTCAAATCCGCAATGTAGTATAACTATTTTCTTCTGCGTAATATGCTTTTGGTTGTCTTTCCGTTTCAGATATATGACCCAACAAAGAAGTGGGAGCGATATACAATTCACGGGGATTAAGTGTCATCGCCAATGAGATTGCCATTTTTCATCATCATTTGACATGTTAAAGACAGAAAGGGCTTAAACTTTAGTTTTTACTTGTACGATGTTTGTGTAAGATCAAAGGAGGTGCTGATGTATTTCTTCTACTCCCAATATATTGTACTTTTTGGATTAAGAACTCCTACTCTAGATTATTAATGTATTGAAATTTGTTTTACTATTTGTATTACTTATTCTACTTTGTTTTCCAGTTCCCATAGAATAGCCCTATTGAACTTCTTTATTTAATTATTAGCAGGTTGGCAACGTGAGCACCACAAGTTCACTATCAGTTGTATATTTTCACTAAATTTTATGTTTGTTGACACCACTTGCTAGGCATAGTAGATCACGATCTCAGCATGATGAACATGCAAATTGTCAGTATGAATTTGTTAAGCAAAATAATATAACAAATATGTGTCACTATTAAAATCTTACCTTTAAGCTCGTATGGCTAATGATTATATTTAATACGTAACTGTGATTTTAATCCTAGACTTTTAACATATTTACAAGTTTTAGCATCTCATTTTACAAATTCCACTACTGTGTTGTATATCATTCAAGTTCGGAAATCAAGTTCAGATTTCCGAAGAAATTAGCTTTTAATATGGTAAATTGAAAAATAGATCAATTACTACCTATTATAGCAAGATAATTACTCATGATTATATTAAGTTGACTTACAAGTATGGTAACTTAAAAAATAAGTCAATTATCAACTATAACAACTTAACTTATATCAATGCTGCAAAAATTATATATACTGCACATAAAAAAATTATGAAAAATCATTAGCCATTTTTTTAAGAATACAAAATTTGTGAGAGGTAGTTTTTCCTAATCAATTATTACTTCCTCTAATCCAATTTCTTAAAGCACTTTTAAATTGTTCAAATAAATATATTATTCAAAGTTGAAAGATACATATTTTTTTCCTTTTAAAAGTTACTCTTAACAAAAAAAAAATGGTATTAGCAAATAATCTTTTAATCAATATTATTAATGAACGTTTTAAAGAAAAAATGAATAAGAATAGCTTTTTTTAAAAAAAATTAGGTTAGTAACTCTTTCTTCTTTCGAGCCCAAAATGACAATATTTCAGATTTGGGCCGAATAATTCTCTTGTTTACCCAAAAGAAAAAAAAGAAAAAGAAAAAACAAAAATTTAGACCGTGTGTTCTTCTTCTCTGATTTCTGTTTAACTTTCGTCTTAAAGTCTTCCTTTGTGTATACCGTCTTCTTCTCTCTAACGCTTCAAAAATGGAAATTAGGGTTTTTTGTGTGTTGGCTCTTCTCCTCTTTTCTTCATCGTTCCTTCAAGGTTTGCTTCACAGATCGCAGATCCCCTTAGTTTGTTCATTTCCGTAATCAAATCCCGCATCTTTGCATGCTAATTTGATTGTTTGCATTTGCATTTACATGCACGATTTCATGAATACTTATTATGTTATGATCTTTGCTTAATATACTCTGTTTCGTTTATCTTGGGAATTGAGATTCTCTTCGATGTAATCGATGTTTGACTATTTAATTTTAGTTAAGGCTTCCACTCTAGAATAATTTTGTATTTTCTTTTCGATTTAATTTCACAATATGATATGGATTAGTCGAGTAAATCTCGGATATTATTAAATATTATGCTTGAATCTTCTCCATTTGGAAATAGTAAGCACTAGAATTGAAAGTTGACTTTTAATTATGAATTAATTTTGCTAGTTTTGGCAAGTCAAACTAATTGTTTTTAACTTGTCATAACTGGTGTTGCATGCATTGCCCGTTCCCTGATCAAATTGTTGATTCTTTTTGTTTAGTTTGATCTTTGTTGTTATACTGAGAGTTGGCTTTTACTCTTCAACCTGTTATGTTGTAAAGGTCATTTTCAGTAAAATGTATGTTGCTGATTTGTGTAGATGACATTAACTGGTTTAGGATTGAGGTGTAGTAGTTATTACTCTGTGTTATTATTGTTGTATTTGTAATGTTCGTTATGGTTTCCTTTGATCTCTTCTTTTAGTTGCTAGAAGTCAGTCTGACCCTGCAGTAGAAGTGGTTGAGGGTACTGAGGAAGCAGGGGATCTTGGAATTGTTGGCGATGATGTTCAAGACTTTAGCAGTGAGAGTTATACTCCTGCAGCTGGGGTTGAAACAATTTGTGTTTTCCCTAAAAACCCTTCGAAAGGTAAGAACTTTAAATTGTGTGTTCTACTCTTGTCTTTATTATTATTACGTAATTTAGTTTTTGAAAAGGTAGATGTTAATGGTTTGCTCTCTTAAATCATGTTTTTTGTTGTCTATGCAGTAGTGGCAGCTGGTGAGGAGAGTGAACTGTTAGTTGGCATGAAAAATGATGGTAGTTCTGTATTTTTCTTTTCGTTTGCTTATTTGGTGTTTGATTTTCAGTAGTAATTTTCTGATAGCATCTCTTTGTTCATCTGCTCTGATGGATTTATTTACTACTTTGGGTTCTGAAAACAGGGGAATCACATCTGAATATCATTGCTATCCAAGCCAGTGTTCACCTTCCTTTTGATCACCGCTATTTGGTTCAAAATCTTTCTGTACAGGTGATTGTTGGCTTACCTGAACAATTTTCTTATTTCTTCATTCTTAGTATTTCACATCCTGCATTTCTTAGAAATTCTTTGTCAATAGTTTCTAAGAATGTGAGCCCTGTTGTTAAGTCTGTGTATTATTTGTATCATTCACGCAAGGACTGTTAATTTTATAGTGAACCGGTTGTGAAAATGGGGAAGAAACTGAGCTCAGGCGGACAATTTTGCTGAGTAGCTATAATCCCCCCCCCCCCCCACACACACTCACCCACCCCCAAAAGAAAAAGAAAAACCATCATTTGTAGGATGCAGTGGCTTGCTAGCTGAATTATATGACAAGGTTTATTAAACTGATCTACTTCAAGCTCTGCACTTGAAATCATATGGTATCATTTGAGAGTTGTGTTTATCTTGAGTGGTGATCTTCACAAGGTTTTCAAATATCTGGTCCAATGATAGAGTTATAACTTCTGGAATTTTAATTTTTTGAAGTATCGTAATCAATCAACTATGTGAGTGAAACTGATGATTTAAGGAGTTGAGTGACATAATTGATGACCTAAAAAGAAAACTTGAACTGTTAATTTAGTACGAGGGAAGGGTGTTCAGTGCTTAAATATGCTAAGAACTATTAGATGTTCTTTCAATCTTACACAGGTTTTCACTTAATCTTAGAAGATCTCCAATTGGTCAGGCAAATGATTTCTGTTTTAGTTGTGATGGAGCAGTGATGTAAACCTCCAATTTGAAGTGGGTATCTCTCACCTCAAGTTGGTGCACAAGAAGTTGGTCAGATAGCCAAAAACAAGAAGATGGGCTGGTAGTGAATTGCTGGTGATATAAAAGAAAGAACAGGCAAAATAAGAGGACAATAGTTGAGGATATGGCTTCCATTAGAATTTCATTTTCTTAAAAATCGCTTTCAACTAGGCACCTTAGGGATTATATGTGACCTGAAGTAGAGAACCAATTCGGCAACAAGTAATCACATGTAGCTTTCTCAAGTAATTTTCCCACAGGCTGTTTCTTTCTACTTACCATCTCCACTGTCTATGATGGCCTTATGGTGAAACCATAGTCTTATTTTTGTTATTGACATTGCTTTTGCGGATGACTGTTTTTGTTTTGTAATTGTTGCTGTTGTGGTGGTTGTTCTTGTTATGAGTATAATTCTGGTTTTTGCTGATATGCAATGTGTGATATAAAAAAGTTTGTGGTATTAGTTTACTTTAACGTACTCAGTGATTAGAATTGGTAATCACATGTAGTAATTGCTGAAGATATATTGTCACAGGATTTTTTCCTGCTTTAATAACCCATATCTATATTTGCATTTCTTGGAATTCTTTTTTAAAAATTATTATTATTATTGCTGCTACTATTATTATCAGTTTTACTGTTGTTGTTGTCTTTGTCGTTATTGTTATTGTTGTTGTCATTGTCTTTATTGCTGTTGTCATGGTCGTTATTGTTATTGTTGTTGTCATTGTCTTTATTGCTGTTGTCATGGTCGTTATTGTTATTGTTGTGTATTATACGTGTTTGTTCAAACATCTCTGAGATATTTTCATGTTTTGTTAACTGTGATTTGGATACGATAATTGGCTAATTGTGTATGTTCTTTCATTTACTAGGCTTTTAACAACGCAACAGTTCCTCCTTCAGCTCAGGCTACTTTTCCATATATATTTGCTGTCAGCAAATTTATGCAGGTTCGTTTACAGAGCATTGTTACCCTCTTCTCCCATCAATTAACAGGGAAAATATTGCCCAGCTTATATTTATATAATTTGCTTTCAAGTAATTCTCACAGTTCCTTCTCTGAACTGATGACTCTGTTCTGTCATGTTTCAGCCTGGAAGTTTTGATCTTGTTGGCACAATTGTTTACGAGATAGATCAGAATGCTTACCAAAATGTGTTCTACAATGGAACTATTGAAGTGACTGAACCTGGTGGTCTTCTCAGTGTTGAGTCAGTTTTCTTGTTTTGTCTTGCTGTAGCCCTCCTTGGTCTTCTTGGGTTCTGGATCCGTGGTCAGATACAAAATCTCTCAAAGGTGCTTATACTTACCTATGTTCCCTGTAAGACTGGATAGTAAATGTGCTTCAAAACCTCTGTTATTTCGTAAAATGCCTGTAGGGCATGTATGAGGGGCCACAAGTAGTAAATATCTGGGGTTATTATTTCTTCATATCTTGCATCACTATCCTCTTGACATGTCTTGTGTCAAAGGACCCTGAAATCTGCTTCTAAGAGTGACTGAGAGCTGATGTGGCAGTGATGGTGAGAGGGTTTTTCAGACTTGGAGGCATTACATATGAGAACAAAATGATTTGCTGAGCAGCTGGACCTAATAAAAATACCTTGCCATCTAGTCCTACTTAGTGCGCTTTTCTGAGTAACTTATCTTTTTTGTTTTTTGTCAGTAATAATCACAGTAGGGGTTTAAGTGTATAAATTCCTGTGCTTTTTTTCCTTCTTAATCATTGTCTTTATTATTTTGGATGTGTGTAGAAAACTAAGAGAGCACCAAAGGCAAAGGTTGAAGTTGGAACTGCAACAACTGATGCATCCACAGACGAATGGTTGCAGGTTTGTGGTTTATTATAATGTTAAAGAGTATATTCTGGAAATGTTTTGGCAATGTAGTCTTCAAATTATCATTGCTTACTTTTATTTTTTGGACTTGGTTTTCAAGAATTTGCTGACTGACTTGTCCTGATCTGTTTTTCAAGGGAACTGCATATTCTCAGTCGCAGGCCAACAAGTTGAAGAAGAAGAAGTGAATGCGTTGAAGCTACTAGCTTAGCTGTATGAAGCAGTATGATAAGTCTACAATCCTGAGTTCGGCTTGGATTTTACGTGATCTCCTAGACGTGAGGTTTTAAATTAGAATTGTTAGACCTGCTTCACTGTTGTAGCATGAAGTATAACTTATTATCCTCCAATTTTTACTACCAATGAACTAACTGGGTATCAAGGATGCAAAGAAACAGTTTTGTCAAATTCACTCTCATTTATCTTCTCTTTTTGTTTCTTTGAGTTAGATGGTTCTGTCAATATCACACCCCTTATACCCTGCTAATGTGGGATGCTTGTGCACCAGACTGCCCTTTTTCCATATAGTTGCGTCATCTAGGAAAATTTTATGTGTTTATTTTAATGTGGTAATACCTAACAGAAACAGCGATAGGTTGGACCATGGGAATGTGAATACCTTACTTAGATGGAAGCAGATCACATCAATATACAGATCATCAAGGCCTGTTTCATTATTATGACATTTAGGAGATTGGTGAAGAAGCAAAAGATTTCATTAAAGATATTTTATTTTCTAGGTTTGCTGGATGTGTCGTATCCACATTTGTTTGTTGCACTGAATTAGTAGATGCAATTAATCATCACATGCTACAGAAAATAAATAAAGCTACCATTCATTATATGTTTAATTGTGGATCCTCACAAAACTTATTGCTAACCGTGAGGTATCATTTTCCTTCCTCTTTCTGGTTTGAGAGGAGGGAAATTTTTTAGTTCTCTTCGACAAAAACCAGAAGAAAGGAAAAAACAATTTTTTAAACTCATTTCGCACCCCACGATATCTTTACTGTCATAGGAATGATCATTTGCACACCATGCTCCTAGACTCCATTGTGAGATTTTACTGAGCTTGCTGTTATTGTTATATTTATTTAAGAAGAATAACTTGACACGGAGTTTAAGAAAATAAAAAACATATTTGAATCTTGTGATCTTAAATTAAAAATATGTCAACTGTATAAAAATGCTCTATAATCTTGTGGCTTTAAATATGTCACGTGAAAAGTTGAAATTAAAATGTTGCCAAAAATAGAAAGAGTTCATTCTTTTTAAAACAAAAAAAAATTCATTTTTTTAAAACGACCTTCTAACGTGGCTCACCAATTTTGTGCTTTGCCTAGTACAACGCTGCATTCAAGTGAAATCATGCTTAATCAGATGGGGAATCATTTACTCTGTTCTATGAAAGCTTAACCACTTTCCTTTCTGATTCTTTCTTTTTTTCCACCTAAGTTAAAAGCGATAGCAGTGTATTCACAACGTAAATTTCAAAGTTTAATATACATTTACCATCTATTACCTGGTAATTTTCTTAATATATGTAAAGATATTGTTGGACAGCACTAAACAAAGCAAGTTGGACAGCAATGACAATCAAGATATTGTTTAGTTATATTTTAACATTGGGGTAGAAATGAAAGTCATATAACAAGACATTTTGATAACAAATTTTATTAGTATGTGATGCATAAGTCAATAAAAGGACAAAAGAATGATCTAAAATTGTCAAATTTATGAAAGTAACATTTTTTTTGCAGTGATTGTGTGTCAGAAATAGATAATTGAAGAAGTCGCCACGAGGTAGATGGAGGTGGGATTTTAATTTGCGGGACAAACAAAGGACAGCAATTTTCTTCCCCTTTTTCATTTGTTTTTAAAAAGGGAAATCAAACAAATTACTGATATATCTTTGCAGTTATATGTCAATTCAGTTGTCCAATACCTAATGAGCTTTTCAAATGTCATAATTTTATTTTGAGATTGATTTTTCATATGATCGTTCGAAAAATAACAAATGAGTAGTATTAGTTAGTCATTTATTAAATTGTTTCCTATAAAAGGGGTAACAAAAATGAAAGCTTACATTCTGATTAATCCAGACTATATTACACTATTGTTATAGGATTTCATAGTAATTGTCGATGAATGGGACCAATAGAACAGTCTTTTATATATGTACTTCCATTTTATTCCACACTTTATTGGGTTAAATCGATACTCTTAACATGATTTTTTGAAAATAATTTGCATTATTAAAGTATTCTTACAACTTATATCTAGCTTCTCAAACTGTTCAATATTTTGTCAATCATTCGTACACCCAACCACAATGGAAGACAGTAAAAAACTTTCCTTATATTAAAAAAGACTTAACCCTGTGGATTATGTAATTTTCTAGGGGAGGAACTTGTAAAAATAGGATACATGCGCATAACTCAAACGCAAAAGGGAAGTGTTGCCAAGTTCAGATTATCAATCCATCTAAAACCAAATGCAACTAACTAATGCAAAAGATGCAAGATCGAATGTTATTGAATTATAGGAAGAGGATGCAGCTATGGTAGAAGTACTCTAGATTAGTACAATAATAAATTTTTGTTCCATAATTTGCCGCAGTAGAAGTTAGTTGATTAATGTCAAAAAATCACGTGAAGATTGGGAGAACATGTTTTTGTTACTCACTATAAATGCCAACATTTACCTGCCCCTTGTATTCAATTTAATAGAAAGAATGGCAATCATATCATTATTAACAGTTTTAAGTTCAAAAAAGTAGTCAAAGTTTCACATATAATTCAGTAAAATAAGTGACATTAATGAGAGCTAACAAAGTAGGTTAACAGATAGAAAAAAAGGCATTTTTATGTACAGTTGGAGACCTCATTGAATGATGATAATGTCATTTTATCAAACAGCTCTGTGACCACCCATTCCTCAATAATTTTTTTATTTTTATTTTACAAAAATCACCTTTCAATTTTATAATCTTTCTGTCATTCATAAAAATTCAAGACCATGGGACCTAAACTCATGTGAGGACCTTAATTACGTGCCGGTGAGCCGGTCATAAAAACAAAGTTTTTCTTTACTTTATGGTAAGCAAACAATTACTATAAATATACCCTCTAGTTAGTTGAGAGGAACACATTCAAGAATATCATTCAAAACTTACATTTATTTTGTATAAACAGAATGGGGCTTCAGTCCCTTTGTGGCAGAGTCCTTCTGGGACTGTCCCTGTCTTTACTACTCTCTACTTTCTGCATTGCTGATGACAACACAATTAAGGTGGTTGGTTTTGGAGAATGTGCTGACTGCAAGGAGAATAATATTAACACTATTCATGCTCTATCAGGTTCTCTCTAATTTCATTTCAATGCATGTCATGTTATCTGTCTTACTATTTCACAGTATCAGAAAAAGAATAGCATGTATACAAGTAACCTGATTTTGACATTCTTAACATAACAAGTTGATATTTTTGGACACCCTTTAAAAAATCTCTGACTCTGCGTCTCTGCCACTGAGTAGATTTCCATAACATTGTTATATTATTGGTTTCAGGACTTCATGTAAGCATTGACTGCAAGCTTGCAAATGGAGAAATCAAAACAAGGGGAGAAGGAGAGCTTGACCAAGATGGCAAGTTTGAAGTGTCACTTCCGAAGGAGATGATGAAAGATGGCAAGCTGAAAGAGGAATGCTATGCGCAGTTACATAGTGCATCATCTGCACCATGTCCAGCACACAATGGCATTGAATCATCCAAGATTGTTAGTATTAAAACTGATGGCAAAAATACATTGAAAACAGCTGGAAATCTTAAGTTCTCAACACCCTTGTGCACTTCTGCTTTCTTGTGGCCTTACTTTAAGTACCCACAGTTGCCACCTTTCCCAAAAGATCATTCTTGGATGAAGAAGTTCCCTAAGTTGCCACCATTTCCACCAATGCCACCATTGGGACACCCTTTTCCTCTTCCACCTATTCCTCCCTTTTTTAAAAAGCCATGTCCCCCACCGCTAGAAAAGCCACTTCCTCCTCCAGTTCCCGTTTACAACCCAACACCAAAGCCCACACCAGTAGTTAAGCCACTTCCTCCTCCCGTTCCTGTTTACAAACCAAAACCAAAGCCTCCTCCCGTTCCTGTTTACAAACCAAAACCAAAGCCTCCTCCAGTTCCTGTTTACAAACCAAAACCAAAGCCTCCTCCAGTTCCTGTCTACAAGCCCAAACCAGAGCCTCCAGTTAAAAAGCCATGTCCCCCTTCAGTTCCAAAACCAAAGCCTCCACCAGTTAAAAAACCATGCCCTCCTAAAGTTCCAACTCACAAACCCAAGCCTAAACCAGAGCCACCAGTAGTAAAGCCACTTCCTCCTCCAGTTCCAGTTTACAAACCACCAGTAGTGAAGCCACTTCCTCCTCCAGTTCCAGTTTACAAACCACCAGTAGTGAAGCCACTTCCTCCACCAGTTCCAATTTACAAAAAGCCATGCCCACCACTTCCACACCTTCCACCACTGCCACCAATAGTGAAGCCACTTCCTCCTCCGGTTCCAATTTACATGCCACCCATAGTAAAACCCCTGCCACCACCTGTTCCAATTTACAAAAAGCCATGCCCACCACTTCCACCATTCCCTAAAATTCCTCCATTCCACCATCCTCTATTCCCACCACTCCCACCTAAGATCCCTCACTCATAGACCAAAACATTAAATTCAACAGTTCCTTTTGGGTGTATGTAGCCATGAAAATTATTTGCATTTTAATGAATAAAATCAACATTCAAGAGATATAATGCTTGAGAATGTCAAACATAAGAGATCAGAGAAATAGGAAAGTTATTTGGGGTGGGGAGTTTGGTTTGCTTTGTTAATTAGTTTTCATGCAAATGTTTGTATATCAATCAAGGTCCAGAGGGTGATGTTGTATACGTTTGAGAACGGATCTTTTAAATTTTTCTTGTAATGTTATTGTTTATTCTCATTCATAGAAGCTACTCATCGTTGTACTGCTCCTTTCTAATGCTACAAAGTTAATTAATAATGTCAGAATTTATTAGGATACTTATTAGAATATAATAATCTATAATTTTCAGTGATCACTGGCGATTGATAGAGATCGATGATACATTTCTATCAATCTTTATCATAATTCATAATCATAGTTGGCTTATATGCTCATTTACGGTTCCATTAATTATATAGTAGCAGATTCCACGGCTACCGACAAATCCCAGTAAATGCTATCTACCTACTTGTTGTGTAGATAAAACAATCAATCTTCCTATAATTAGCGATCCATGATTAAGCAATTAACACACAATTATTCATTTCCTATGGGAGCTATTCCTAATTTATTCCATTCAATTTGTCCAGCTATTTAAACCAGTGCCACACTTGACTTAAAAAGTTTTAATTAAGTTGAGAATAATACAGATAAATTGTACTGTACTGATGAGAAAAATACATTACAAGGCCGTTTATAATTATTGAAATATTTGTTCAAACTTTGAAAAAAAACTTATTCATGTTATTAGTTTGACTCATTTCTGTCAGAATTACTTTTTACACCTAGTCAATTATGATTCAACTATATTGTTAATTAAATTATTTTTTAAAAGAGAAAAAACTTAAATATGTTATCAATCAAAAATTGATATAAATAAGTCATTTTTGTAACGAATGACATAAATAATTATTTTTCTCGTAGGATTATAACCTCAGCTCAAGTAACAACAATTCAAAGCAGATGGATGGAAAAAAAAAAGGGAAGTGGAGAAGCATGGGAATTCATGCACAAATTAAGAAGAGAGCTTTACCAGAAAAAGAGACATGTTCAGATGCCCAAAATAATGGGCCTGTAGATATCGCACAGAAAAAACATGGGCTTGTGGATATTGCCGCCTTAAAAACGGCCCATTAGCATCAGTGACGCATATATCACGTGATTAGCCATATCTCTAACTAACTATGGTAACTTTTTCACCAACCAGGGTGACTTTTAACTCAAGTCCGTCCTCTACCAGACTCTCCAAGATCCCGACACCTGTCCAATCAAACGGTGGTGATTATTCTTTCATAAGTTATCCGTGTTCACATTTTCCTATATAATATTCCGTCTCGCTTAAACCCTAAGCACAAATCGTACCATCTTGTAAGTTTGAGAAACGTCTAGTCTAGAGAGAAATGGCAAATCCAAAGGTTTTCTTTGACCTTACCATCGGTGGTGCACCAGCTGGTCGTGTGGTGATGGAGCTCTTCGCCGATACCACTCCCAAAACCGCTGAGAACTTCCGAGCTCTTTGTACCGGTGAGAAAGGTGTTGGAAAGATGGGGAAGCCTTTGCACTACAAGGGCTCAACCTTCCACCGTGTGATCCCAGGGTTCATGTGTCAAGGAGGTGATTTCACCGCCGGAAACGGGACCGGAGGAGAGTCGATCTATGGAGCCAAATTCAACGATGAGAACTTCGTTAAGAAGCACACCGGCCCTGGAATCCTCTCCATGGCTAATGCTGGACCTGGAACCAACGGTTCTCAGTTTTTCATCTGTACCGCTAAGACTGAGTGGCTCAACGGAAAGCACGTCGTGTTTGGACAAGTTGTTGAAGGCATGGATGTGATTAAGAAGGCAGAGGCTGTTGGATCTAGCTCTGGAAGGTGCTCCAAGCCTGTGGTTATTGCTGACTGCGGTCAACTCTAGATCTGATGATGATGATGATCTAGTTTTATCAGTCTTTTATGTATTTGAGTCGCCGTTTTAGGCTTTGTTTTTAATTTCAAACTATCTCTACTGCTTTGGTCGGGTCGTGTCGGGTCGAGTTCTAGGGTTAACCGTAATTGGTTGTTGTGTTGCTTCTACCAGTTTATGTTTAATCTTAAGACTACAATTAAATAAGATACTCATAGACTTGCTAATGCTAATCTCGATTTTGTTGCTTAATCTCCAAATTTTGGTTGAATGTCGTCATACTTTTGTGCTGAACTAAGTCATCATTTTGTTGTTTTCTTTTTGGCCGATAAAGATGTGACAGTGTGTTGACCTGAGCGTGGTTTACGTGAATTGAATGTATTCCTCCCTCTCAATTGTGGGTCCTATTCGAATATAATGCCGATATTTTAAATTTGTGGTATATGTGGATCAAATTGAGCGGTGACTCTTGTGGCGCACCACCGAACAGCGTACTATTAATTAAGGTGTTCTTAATTTGCTTAAGAAGAAAAGTTAGATTACTAATCCCCAAAAATAATATTCGACCCCTTCCAAAACTAAACCAATACCAAAAAAAATGTCACTTCCATGTGTTGGGTATGGGGTTTTAGTATTTATCTTTTAGGAACACTGGAGTGTGATTCGTTGAACTGCGTGTGGCTCATTTGAATGGTAGATACAGTTTTGAAGAATTTTGACGTTTGCTTATTTTGAAAAGATTACACATTCTTGTATCAAATTATAATTTATGTGTGACTCGTTTTAGATCATAATAAGAACGGCTACCAAAAGACATAACGCTGATTTATTTCGAAAAGAACATCCGCATTAATTTTTGCAGAGGAAAAAAGTTTTGCTAATTAGCGCTTGTACCTTGTAATATTTAGTTATATCTTAGGTCTCACTTTTTCATAAATTCAAAAGATAAATTTATATTTAAAGACTTTTACTCTGAATAATATGCAAAAAAAAAATCATAAATATTATTCCTTTCGTTTTATGTGATATTATTTTCTTTGGTCTGTGTCAAGAAAAATGTCATATTCATTTTATGTAGTATTATATTTTTTTGGTCTGTGTAAAAAAGAATGTTATATTTTCTTATATGGCAAGTATATAAAGGTATAATTCTTTTTTTTATTTTTTCTTGTACCACTTTATTTTTAAAAATACTACCTAATATATTTATAAGGAGAGAAGAAAATGAGTTTACTTTTATAAAAGTTAATTTGATAAATATTTTAAAATTTTCATTATTTTTTGAACTCTATTTTCAATCAAATGTTACCATTTAATAAGATATCAGGAGCACTGTGATATGCTAACACATTTGTGTTAAGTAACCTTACTTTGTTGAGTTCCGTGCTAAGCATCTTTTCTATTTTTATTTTTCTTGCCAATCAAAAAGTTAAATAAAGTAAAATTCCACTGTGAGTTTATTACTCCTATTGGAAATTTTAGGAGCTAGAGCTCACTTAAGAATGATTAACTTATCCTCGTAACCCAATTTTAGTATATACCTTGGTCTTTATTTATTTCTCTATATTTTTTTTTATATTTATTTTTATTTATTTATATATTTTAATAAATTAAAGAAGAATAATAAATTCTTTTTAATATGATCTTCTTTAATTTTAAAAAGTTTCTGATACTACTAAGTTATAATGCAAGCTTTTTATTTCCCTCCAATTTATTTTACTTTAATTCCTTCCAAGAGCATTGATTAGTTATCTTTGTCATAAGTACTGTAAATAAACTTATGAACTTCCTTCCAAGATCATTGATTAGTTATCTTAAGTGAATTTATTTTGGAATAGTAAATTGTACTATAAATATAAAATTATGACTAGCCTATAATAACTATTGGTATGTGTCACTTTTAAAGTAAACAACTAAAATAGGAACAGAAAAAATATATAGTATAAGGTGGTCACATGAAATATCACGACCATCTATTATAGTTTGTCAGAATATTATGTAATATCTCAATTTATCAGTGTTTGTGAACTTTATTTGCATTTGCCCTTCAACTTTAATTTATTAGCCCATAAAGGCAAAATCAAGCTATTTAGTAATAATGATCGACTATTTTTTACCGAATAACAAAATGATTCCATTTGAAAATACGGCAATGGCGTACATTTTGTTGTATTAATATTCTGGACCTTTTGAGAAAAATAGTCAATGCTAGATTAAACTTTAATATTCATTTAATTATTCTTTAAAGTTCCTTCTTTTTAAGACCATATATAAGTGGCCATGTGTCCTAGCATCATCTTCAAAATTTGAAATGATTGGATTCTATGTTTTGAAAGGAATTCATTCGTAAATGGTAAGTGGACAGCTTTTGAATTGCAGTATTTTTCCCTACCACATTCATTGATAATAATAAAGTGAGAATATATAATCAGAGGCCGGTCGTGAATTTCAATTTTGCTATGATTTCATAACTGGTTTTAATAATTAAGTTTTGCAATTTTATGTTTGTATATATTAAATTTAAAAATATAAGATCCCAAATAAAAATTATTCGTTTCCCCCACTATTGACAATAATGGTTATTTACTTTGAAATTGTTGGTGGAAACAAGTGGTCCTTAACCTCGGAGAACATTATTCGCTTTAGTGGAACTTAATTCTTTATTTCTTGAGAATTTTTATTTTCATCTATTATTAGCTTTGTGTGTAATTTTATATATTATATATTTGTTATTTGTGTTCTCGATATCACTAAAAAAGATTTTTTATGTATTAAAATTTTCATTTGAAGATTTAGCTAAGAAATTTGGGGTTTCTTGATGAATGATTTTTGTGTGAACTTCAACAGCAAAGTAGTGGGGGAAGAAGAACAAAATAAAATTTCAGAATAATTAGCCACCCAATATCATAATATAATCTTTTAGTGTCGTCATAATATATCTTAAATGAGTCAATAGCTTTTGAAAATATGTATGTATCTTCGTGTTTTTGTTTTTTCAATACTTTATAAATAGTTCTAGTTCTATATTATCTACTTTTTTGGTGAAAAATATGTAAGTTTTCCTTATAAATTCTTTTAAAGATTTGCAAAAATGTTTTCTTAATTGCAATAGTTTTTTAGACACGTTCGCTGCTTCTTATAATTTGTCTTGCCAGAGTTTCAAGTTGGTTCTAAACTAATTTTATATTTGGTTTAATGATTCTTAGCTTTGCACGATCTCTATTTTACTTATTTTGATTACATTCTACGTAAAACATGTATAATCATTAAATATAGGCGTCTTGAAATAATCAACATACTAAATATGTTGATAATTTTTCTCATTCTGCTTCATGGAATTGGATGTTCATTTTAGACAATCATAATAGCGAAGATGTACAGTTGTGCCAATTGAATAATGATAAACGTGTTGAGAAATTTTCAAAATGTTAATATTTTAACATTTAAGAGGGCTTATTAGCAACACTTTCAATATTTAGTAGAAATATCAAATTTTAGTTTGTTATATATCTTATTTATGTTTTTATTATTTGTTTTTATTTAAAGAATATAATTATTTAATAACAAAAGGGGAGAAAATCAAGGGAGACAATATTTCAAAAACGTAAGGATCACTTAATTTTCTCATCAGTTACATTTTCAAATAAAATTTAAACTTTGCTCTATTTTTTCTCCAGAATTTTTACCTTTTTAAAATTATATTCATTCCACAATATATTCTATTTATATTCATTATAGTTTTTTATTAGTTTGTATTCATTCCAATAGGTATGCCAAATGTATCTATATAGTCATTTAAGAAATATATTTGTATTCGTATATTTTTTTTCCTCGGTAGTTATTTTTTTCTTTAAAAATCTTGTATGTATTCATTTCAATATGTATTTTATTTATATTTCTATTTATTCTAGTTTTTATTTAGAATTTTGTATAATAATATATAAAATACAAAAAAATAGTATGATGAAAAAGTTAGAATGAAATATAAAATTGAAAAGAAATAATTGAATATTTGGTGTAATCATTCTTAAATAAAATACATAACTAGTTGATATACCTTTAGAATAAATACAAATTAGAAAAAAATGTCAAATTCATAAACTATACAACACAATTTTTGAATGAATACAAATATTAATTGTATACATACGATTTTAAATACAAATTTAGAAAGGGGATACAAAATTCTGAATTTTTTTTTATATATATAAAAAGAAACTAATAGGATTTTGTCTTCATGTAAATAATATACATATCTAGTTAGTATACGTTTGGGATGAATTCAATTAGGAACAAATACAAGATTCATAACTATACAACATGAGGTTTTGAATGAATATAAATATTAATCTCATACATACTAATTTGAATATTAATTGAGAAAGGATATAAAATTCTAAGAAAAAATTACAAATACAAATACATAAAAATTTCATAGCATACAACACAAAAACAAAAGTTTATTAATAAAATCTGAAATGTCATAATAATGTAAAATGTATTCATAAATTATTGAATATCTACAAACGTGAAAAATGTAAAGGAATGAAAAAAATAATACATTATCAAAATTAACAAAAACTGACTTCAAAATACAATAATAAAATAAAAACTGAATACAAAATACAAACTAATAAATATTGAACAATGTACATAACAAGAAATTTACAAATATATTCAGTACATTGAACAAATTGTTATTTAACTTCAACTCAACATGCAAAAATCTAAACATGTAAAAAATATTTAAATACCTCTTCATCAACAATTTGGTCTTCGCCGTCATTTTCTTGTACCATACGAGTTACGTTTTCAATCTGAATTTGATGAAGACTTTATTCTTGTCGTCTCTCTTCCCTAATTTTAGAAGCAGATCTTACAATATCCGTTATTTCTTGAGTAGTACATAGATTAAATGATAAAAAATCAAGAAAAATCGTTTTACTAAGATGAATAGTGTCTCTTAGAATCATTCTTTGAAGAATGTTTTATAAGTTCTAAACGAGAAGAATTTTACTTCCACCAATGATTTAAACAACAATAAAATCAGAAAATAAATCTAAAAAAAAAGAAGATAACGATGAAAATACCTTAATTAGAGGAATTTGTGTGAATCCAGATTTTGATGACAAAAAAAAATCATTTCGGTAGAAGATAATAAAAAAATTGGAGTTGAAGAGAAGAAGAATTTAAAGGTTGAATAGGAATATGAACATGAAAATATGGAGAGAGAATTTTACTTTTTTTACTTATGGGATAAATATGGAAGAGAGAGATATGGAGAAAATTTGCAGATTTAGATTTTTTAAAAATTAAAATAATTTGGGAAAAGTGAACTATGGATATATATAGAAATGTAAATAAATTATTTTTTAGGAGATAAAATAGGGTTTTAATTAGGATACATATTCTTTTTCAAAATAATGACATTTTCGACATTTTAATTAATATTTTTAAAATAGTAAGTTTTTTACTAATTAAGTTATTGATTTTGACTAGTTTGTTAATTTTTCCTCTTTTTTTTTTCCTTTTTATGTGGAAATAGAGTCTAAGGTTTTGAGAATTTCATCATATTTTTTTTGGGCAACTTTCACATATAGCAAACACAAATTTAAATTTGTATCTTATAACAAAGTTTGCATAATTGCACTTCATAATAAATATATAAATGTATAATTCGCTATATATATACAACTAAAAGTTATGCCCATTTCGCTATACATATATACAAAGAAGTAATTATATAATTCATTGGTTCCTCTTTAGATTTGTATACAATCGAACCGTATTGTATAAAACAAGAAAGAGATAAATTATATACAATTTGAATATGTATAAAACGAGAAAGAGAGAAAGACAAAAGAGACTTGGGCAGGGAATATACAATTGAATCAAATTGTATAAAATGAGATAGAGAGAAGTTATATTCGAATTGTATAAAACGAGAAAGAGAGAACGACAAAAGAGACTTGGGCAGAGAAATATTTGTATTGTATAATTATAAGTGTATAGGACGGAGATATATGTATTTGCATGTGTATATACAATTTTCTCACGCTTTATACAAACAGTAATACAATTTATATAATTATATTGTATAAAGCGAGAGAGGCAAGCGACACTGACAAACAGATTGCTAAGGAACACAAATAAATCAGATTGTTTGCTAAGGAACACAAATAAATGAAACGGTAGCTACTGTATTTATTTTACATTATTAGTTTGCAATTTTATACAAAAAAATTTTTGGGATAAATTTAGTCCAAATTTGAGTAGCCCATTTTTGCATAAGCCCAAAATTATGGTGCATATGTAAGATTTCTTTTAAGTCTTATTGGAGAAGAATCACAAGAGATTGAGTGTAGCATCCATTTTCATACCGCGATTTCCTCTTTGTTTCTTGTCTGATTGAGCTGATATTTGGACAGCGTGTTCCTTTCAACTTAATCTTTGATTTGGAACTGAGAGAGGGTGATTTGGAGCCGTGTAGCTCCAGATTTTAATTTGTGAACAGTAGCTACGTTTGGTGTTTTTGTTTATCTTATTTCTTTATTTTTTGATGCTATCTTGTAGTTGTGTTGCTCATTATTGTTGATGACCATTTTGGAGGACACTTTTGTAATTCTTGTTGATTATTATGGAGCTTTGGTCTTGTAATTTTTACTCTTTACACCGAAAAAGTTTTTCACGTTAAATTTGATGTCTCTTGTTTTGATTTTTTTCTTCTTGCTTGGTTGATTCGTTTGCTATCCAAACTATTTTATTATTACATTATTTTATCTTCTCTTAGTTCAAATATAAGGAAAAGTTTTGACTTGAATTTCTTCTGCTATCACTTTTTCTTTACACTTTTATTTTTATGCTCGTCTTTCCACCAAAAAATACTTTCTATATATAATAAAAATATAGCAGAGATTAATTCTACTCCACAAAATAGAAAGAACAAAAATGAATTCTTTTTCTTTTCTAAAATGTTTAAAAGATGAGTCTTTTTAAGTATTAGACTTTGTGTCTGTGGACTAGTCAAAATGTCGCCCATTTGCGATAGTGTATACACTGTATACTTATAAAGATTGATTTATTCAAACTAAATGAATTATTTAAATTAGATTAGAGATGATTCTAACAAAAATAATATATTAATTTCATAATTGGTAAATTTTTTATCTTTACCATACAGTTATAAGAGAGTCTCGCCACATCTTTATCATAGTAGCAAGGATTTAAACCTCCCAAATCTCATTTCATCCCTCCTAAAAAAGAAAACGTCTAAAAATAAATAAATTAATTTAGCCGATTAAAATTTATTTAAAAATTAATTATAAAATATTCTATATCATGAAAGTGAATTAAGATAAAATAATAAATATGTATCATAATTTTATCTCGTAATTAGTCATTGTTTAGATTTTATTATAAAAAATTCTATATCATAAAAATAAATTAAGATGAAATGATATGAATTTTGAATCACAATTCCACGAAGGAGTTTGATCTGTAAACATAATTAGATATCGTTAATTTTTTTGCTCCACTTTAAAGTATGTAATTAAAAATTTAATTTAATTAAATCAAATGCAGCGGCAAACCTGATTCGGGTCAGTTGGGTCAAAGCTTACACCCTTTTTGTTTGACTGCTGACGTGGTTTTCTTCGTTAGACTCGTTACCGTTATCTGATCATTTTCCCAAAGCTCATATTAACGACGTTAAGTTTGCTCCATTTTTTTTTTCATGTCCAACAAGAAGAGTCCCCCGGGTTACAGTAAAACTTTGAAGGAGGAGGAGGAAAAAGCTTACAGCGGAAGCTAAATTTGGGTTACTGGAGGGAGAAGAGAAAGAGAATTCTCTGAAATTATAGTTTAATTTGTTCTTCAACTGTTTCAGATCTCCCTCGCCCAATTTGAATTTTGTGAAACTAACGTTCTTTCAGGTTCTATATATGTTCACATTTTTGACCGTATACAGCAGAAGAAAGGTATAGTGGAGATTATTCTTACGGATTGATTGATTGTGTGTATATACATATATTGAAGAAGTAAGGAAATTGGTTATTGGGAGAACGCAACTAGTTTAGTTTTAGCAATGGTTTCAAGCTTGTTTATTGGAACAAGTTTTACATTGAAGAAGAAAAGTCTCATGCGTGCTGCTGTTGGCACTCGAGCAGGTATGAAAATAAAAAAAAAACTCTCTCTACTACATCTTAACTTCGATTTATTAGTCAATTTACTGTTGATTGAATTCGGAAAATCTGTTCGCTTGCTTGATTTTTCATTTATTGCTCATGGATTAAAGTTGCAGTGCTTGTATGGATGCACAATTCTAGCAATTAATGATGGAATTTAGTTGGAAAACTGCTCTATGTGTGATATTAGTGAAATAATGTATCAATTGATTGCGAATTATCTGACTTACGAACTCCTTTAGTGTGTGATATTAGTGATATAATGTATCAATCAACTGTGAATTGTTTGACTTATGAACCGCCATAGTCATTCCTCTTAATTGAGGCCTGTTCGATATTCAAAAGATTCATTATAGTCGGATTACTTTACACTGACCATCTCTCTTTCTTTATCATGGCTTAGGACCATATATGCTTTGTCAAACTCACATGGGCAAAATTATATTAGTGAAAGAGTGTACTGCATTTATAATTCATTATTTGATATTTGTATTTATTCTATATAGTACTTAATTCCTAAGCATTGTTATGAAAATGTATATCTTCAGTATAGGGTGAACTGTTCAATTTGTTGTATCTATGTTGGTTCTACTTTGATTGATCAAGGCAATCTTTTTTTAAGATAGTTCCTTGTTCCTTGTTTGAGTGGGTAGATACCGTCTGATAAACAGTGCTACTGACATACAACTAGATTTAAGTTTACTAGGATTTTGCCCATTTCGGTGGTGGATTCAATTTCAATAAGGATCACTTTCAGTCAGGTATTACTGTTCAGGCATGTGTTGGAAACATAAATTAAGTGGGATGTAACACATGAAAAGAAAAGAGAAAATCGAGTAATCCATTTTCTTGGAAATGGACAGGAAATGCTAAAATATCAAATATGAGGTCTAAAGGCAAACTATTTATCTTAATGTTTTCGTGCTGTGTTTCTAACCCCATTATGTCCATTCTTTTTCTGTTAACAATTACATGATGTGAATAAGCGAATTGGGTTCTTGACATTCATGGTTCTAACCTCATTGTCTGTAACTTTAATTTAAACCATGAGTAGAAAGATGAATAAGTAATACTTAGTTTTCTAGCTAATTAAATTTTGCAACGTCAGTTTGCACAACTTCTATTCTCATTCATGATCTTGCCAATCAATTCAATACATAATATGAGAAGAACCATTTTCGGTTGGACATTATAGTGAACGCAGAAGTATTTATTAATGAAGTACTTATGAGTTCACAAGGAGTATTAGCTGTACATGTAGCGGAGCATATTTTGCTTGAAAGTTTATACTATTTTGTTTATCAAACTGCAGTCTAGCGTGTCAATTTTCTGTTTAGTATTTAATTGGCAAAATAACTTTAACATTTTCTTTCGTATCCTTTTTCCTTATTGTATTCTTTGTCAACTTCAATTCGCCGGGTTAAACAGTTATTTGGCGACTGTGATCTTCACTGCAGGAGTTGGAGGCTATACCTATTTGTTGAACCCCTTTGGTGGGCAGGCATGATTACAAGTAAGTGGATCATGAGTTGTGATTGTTATTTCCTGTGCTAAACCCAACAGTTTCCACGAGTAAACTTCATTCAGGATAAATATGCATTAGTATCGTTGGGGTCTTAATGACATTTGGATTTGGATATGCAATGATTGCTGGGGAGGTTTCCAATTTTGTGGCCTATATTTATGCTCCAGCAATTCTTGTGACCCAACTTGGTGCGTTGAGTATAATTGTCAGGTGAGATTTTGAAGTCTTATGTGCTGTTTTGAAACTCTGGCAAGGAACTCCTGCTGATGTTTCCATAACTAACCTTGGTAAATCTGAATAGTGCTGTCTTGACACATTTTATTTTGAGGGAAAGACTACAACAATTAGGTGTAGTGGGATGCATATTATGCATAGTAGGATCTGTGGTAATGTTTATACATGCACCTCAAGAGCATATGCCAAGTTCTGTACGATAAATCTGGATTTTAGCAATTCAATTAGGTCTGGACTTTAAGTGTTTTTTCCTGTTTATCTTGCTATAGGTTATGATTCTCTCTCCGTTGAGCTCATTATGAATTTTTCCTCCTAATTTTGTCTGCAACATTTGTAATTTATGTGGCAGCAACAGCAACAATATTCATAGTAGCAGCTTTGATGTTTCATTATGTACCTCGTTATGGACAAACATGCTCATATATTTGGGAATATGTCCCTTAATGGGTGCACTTACAATAATTATGGTTTCTTCTAGACTTCTTCTAGTCATCGTCTATATTCCTACGTAGAATTTGTACATTACGTTCTTCTTGGACATAATAAATCTTTGCAGATGTGAACACTTTCCTAGCCCATCAAGATGTTTCTGTGGCTTTCTATTAATTTATTGAATTTGCAGGTTGTCAGCATAAAGGCTATTGGAATTGCAATAAAACTTACTTTGGAAGGAATTAGATAGATTGCCTATCCGCAGACTTAGTTTTTTTCTAGCTGTTGCAGTAATCTTTGTCTTCACGCAGTTAAATTATCTAAACAGGGTAATGCCATAAAACTTTCCAGCTTGACTGAGATCTGCTGTAATCCATCTCATAAGTCATTTGCATTGCCTTTCCTAGCGTGAATTTCCAATTCTCTAAAATGAATGCTTATAATCAGGACTAGTTCAGACCATACATAATGTGTATATATGATGTCAATACTTGATACCAACTATGCAACAATATTTGCCAAGTCTTTTCATTCTATCTGTGTTTCAACTTTTGTGATTTGGCAATAAACTTGTTGCTCTTTGTTGTGTGTGCTTGATATGTGAGCATTTTTAATATCTGAAACAAGTGCTCTGGTTGAGAATCTTGCAAAGAACTTCATTTAAAATTTTCCTTATTACATGAACCTTGAGATGCACTTTGACCATTGCAAAGTGCAGTAAATGGGCAGTGCATGCTCCTTGACCATTACAAAGTGTACTAAATGTGCAGTGCATGCTAACATTTATGCATCATTTTGATAGGCACTGGATACATTCAATGCTGCAATTGTTTCTCCAATATATTCTGTAATGTTCACCACTTTGACCATCATCGCAAGCACAATAATGTTCAAGGTATGTGATCAATCTGAAGCTATTCTTTGTTGTGGTCCTCTATCAATATGTATACCGAGTAAAGGCTTTGAACCTGTCGTTTGCTTTTTTATATTTCTTTGCAGGACTGGACTGGGCAAGATGTAGTAGTATCGTATCTGATATCTGTGGATTTATCACAGTTCTTTCGGGAATAATTTTACTCCATCTGACTAGAGAACAAGAACCAACAAATCCACCACGTAAAAATTAAAGTTGAAGCATGTACCTGCTACCCAGCTATATAAATCGTCTGGCTCTCATCTTGATATGTGTATATCCTTGATATCATGCAGTCTAAAATCTTATAAAATGTATGGCATTGGATCTGTAAGTCTGCAATACCTAAAAACATATGTTGATTTGGGTGCAATTATCCTATTTTGGGTCAATTTGACTACTTAGTTTCAGTGAACCTTCTAAATTTGGTTACTTTGTGTTTACCTGATCTCAATGAAGACGGTAAGGAACACAAATAAAATAATCAAACTTGTAATCTATCTGATTTTACTTGACCTTTCACAACAATTATTCCATTTCGATATGGGGCTAGACCACCAAAGGAGCACACAACTTTACAGTGCAACATATGGTGAAACAGTGAGGTTATCTGCTCCAAATTTTTCTTAATTACTGCACATGCTCTTCTAATTTTGGGTACTTGGTTCTATGATTAAACATTTTAAAAGAGCATGTGTTTCCATCATGTAACACATTAGCATCCTTTTATTGACATTGGGACAGATGACTCCCTTGAGCTAGTGATTGACAGAAATTATTAAGTACTTTCTGGCATTAATTTTGATGTTGTAGAACTTTCCGTATAAGTTCAGGTCTGGAGTATACTAAATGTTCTTAGAGATACTTCTGCAGAAGCTAGACTTGGAACTCCAAATTGAAGCCTCAATATATTTATATGCCTCAAAAGTATTGTAAGTTTGTGCTTATAATACAGAAGTTTATGCAGGAAATGTATCGTGGTATGATGGAAAAGATATAAAAGCTATGGAGGATGGACACTACATAATGTTGAATGATTCAAACTATTTCTGCTGATATCATCTCGATATACATTCTAGATTTTGACTGCAAAAGTTGAAATTGTATCCACAACTGATGCTTAATTTGTGAGAGTTCTTGCTGAAGCTCCGCAATGTTGAGCTTTACAACTAGGAGGGAAGTTCTGGTACAAGCACAATTTTGGGGAAGGCTATTGATTCAGTCACCTTGTAACTGAAGCTTGGCGTGGATCTTTGCTGAGCTGCTGTTCAAATTTGAGAGCTGTTGTTCAAATTTGAGGTTTGTACATACTCGATGATGTCTCTTCATTCAGTTGGTTGTGCAGAGAATTTAGTTGATTCATGCTGTAATTTATTGTGCCACCAAATTGGTGCAACATATTATGAGTTCTATAGTGTGAGAATATAACATAGTGAAGAAGGTTACAGCAGTAAGTTGGATCATTTATTTTCTGAGGATTTCATGATATGGAAATCTAACCTGTTTATTTACGGGTAATGACATGATGAACTCATTTTCACATCTAAGAGTAATTGGAAGAATTATTCCCTTTGTAGACAAATTTAGCTAATTTTTTTTAGTATAATACATAAATATTACCTTACCTTGACCTTATTTTATATTTATGCCCTTCAATTTTGGATATGCACAAATAGACACTTAAATTTGTATAAAATTATATAAATAGACAGAATGTAACATCTTACATAACAATTTGCATAGTAGGTGGTGATCCTACGTGTTCTATGTCACGTAAGACTCATGCGTCCACTTATTCAACTTTAAAATAAATTTTAGTATTTAGTTGTGCGCACACACAAAATTAAAGGGCATAAATATAAAATATGACTAAGTTAAAATTCACGTTTATGTATTATGCCTTTTTTGTTTTGTTGCACTTGTAAGAAATGACTTATAAAATAAAATCAAACTAAAAAACACATTTATGTATTATACCGTATGAACATAAATAGATGATCAAATAACCCAAGTTATTCATAGGCAGACAATTACTATCTTAATATTTTTCTTTGTAATTGATATTTTTAGGACTTAAATTTTAAATTGAAGTAATCATTTAAGTATCTTGTATAATACTCTTGCCTTAGATCCCCATTTTCTATTCTATCCCCATTCCTCTATGATTAATATTCAGTTAATTCAAATCATAATTAGTAACTCTCTTTTGATGTTAAGATTAGAAAACGGTTTGCGATTACTATCAAAATGTATTAGACTCTATTTAATATTTGTGAAATTCAATTTAATAATTTTTAGTTAGGAAAGAGTAACAAGATACTCAACATATTGGATAATCTTGACAAAATTATTAGTAAGGAATTTAAAAAATCATTAAATCTCTTACTTAAACTCAATTTGTATAATCTTATTCATATTATCTATCTTAAATTAATACAAAAAATGATCTATTACCTTGAACATTAAAATTTATCAATTCATGATAAATCTTCGTATAAGCTCTCGCAATCCTTTTTTTTTTCCTCATAATACTCCTTTTAATTCTTTCAAGTGTTTCTACTTGTTGGTTTTCCTTTTCCTCTTTATTTTCTAGTCATCAATAAATTATTATGAGGATTACCTGTAATTTCTTAGTTATTATTACAGCAAGAAGATATGGAATGCAATATTTGTGGTCTACAATTACACATTTACACGTCTTGAATAAAAAATTAAAAAATCTATATAATCAACGCAAAGTCCTTTTCCTTTCAGATGAAGGAGTTAATCTCCACCGTTGATCAAGACGAATCTATTCCGTAAAATCGTTTCTTATCGTATGTTGACCGTTGGATTAAATCGACAGATCCCCTTTAATAAAAACCTATTTCTTCGCTTGAAACGAAAGCGAATTCTCTCAAAAAAAACCTACACAGAGATTAAGAGTCCAAAGAGCAATAGCAAAGAGCAAACATGGCGGCAACCGTGAGCGCGTGGGCAAAACCAGGCGCGTGGGCACTTGATTCGGAGGAGAACGAGTTGGAACTTCAAAAGGAAGAGTCGGTGAAGGTTGAAAATCACTCCAATGGCGGCGGTGCCGGTGGCCTTGCCGATTTTCCATCTTTGGCTGCTGCCGCCACCACCAAAACAAAGAAGAAGAAGCCACAAACCCTATCCCTTCAGGAGTTCAGCACTTATAGCGCTGCTAAGCAGTCACAAACTGCCGCCGCTGCGTCAACCAAAGGCCTGACACCGGAGGAAGTCTTGATGCTCCCCACCGGTCCTCGCGAGCGCACTGCGGAGGAACTTGACCAGTCTCGACTTGGTGGTGGTTTCAGATCGTACGGTTACGACAGGCAAGGGGGGAGGGGTTCGTCGGACGATTCTCGTAGGCAGGGAGGGTTCCGAAGAGATACCGATAGGGAAATTGCTCCCTCTCGTGCCGACGAGACTGATGATTGGGGTGCAGCTAAGAAAACATCGGCTGGTAATGGTTTTGAAAGAAGAGGGGAGAGAGGTGAAAGGGGAGGTTTTTTCTCCGATTCCCAGTCTAAAGCTGATGAATCTGATAATTGGGGTGCGAATAAAGCTTTTGTACCCTCTTCTGGTCGAAGATTTGATAGGAGAGTGAGTTTTGGGTCAAACGGTAGTGATTCTGATTCGGATCGGTGGACCAAAAGAAAGGAAGAGGAAGGAGGACGGAGATTTGCCTCTGGTGGTGGTGCATTCGACAGTTTAAGAGAAAGAAGAGGCGGTTACGATTCAAACGGTGGCGTGGATTCAGAAAATTGGGGAAAGAAGAGAGAAGAGAACGGAGTTTCTGCTGGTGGTGGTAGGCCAAAGTTGAATTTGCAACCAAGGACATTGCCATTGAGTGAAGGACAGCAGAACGGTAATGAGCCCGTGCCTGCTCCTGTCCCTGCCCCTGTGGCGAAGCCAAAAGGGACTAATCCATTTGGGGCAGCTAGGCCAAGAGAGGAGGTATTGAAGGAGAAGGGACGGGATTGGAAGGAGATTGACCAAAAGCTTGAGTCTTTGAAGGTAAAGGAGGCTTCTGAGTCCAGTGATGGTGCTCCAATCCCCAAGAAAGCTTGGGGGAGTCCTAACGGGAAGCTGATTTTTCGCGAGGACAAGACCGAGAAGAGTTGGAGGAAGCCTGAGCTGAATGAAGTTCCTCCTTCCAGGTCTGATGGATTCTTATGTTAGATTCTAGATTTATCAACTCTTGTCGTGTGCTGACCAATGTTAATTTTGTGTGATTTCATGGATTATTACTGCTTGCTATTCGCAGAATATACTTTGATTAGTTAATTGGTTGTAGATATTTGTGTAGCCTTGTTTAGGGGTTTAACAAGTTATGTAAAGCTTACTTTTATTGTTTGCTGGATTTCCCTAAATCTAACTGCCTATACTCCCATATTCTAGAGCATGGTGTGTACCAAGTACCAAGTATAATGTAGTCGTGTATTTACATAGTCCAAGTGTAGTTGTAATGCCATGGATGACTATAATTTTTTATTTGCTTGCTTGATATTGAAAGATCATTAACCAGCTCTTGGACCTGACACTCATTGGTAGGACTTAGGGAACAACCTTGGTGTCCAGCAATGCAGTAAAAAGCTGCCTTTCTGTTTTCCCCTTGTATCGGCCTCAGAGGAACATTTGTACTGGATGCACTTCCTCCTAATTTAGGGTTATAAAGTGGGGGTTTGTATGCAAAATGTATATAGATGATTTGTACAAACTCATGGAAAGAATGAGGCTTTAAATTGCTTGATGTGCTGATTCTTGCTTCTGGGTAGTGCATTTTCTGGCAAGGACTCAACTTGGAGTCAGATAGGATTGGGTCGTTCATGCTGTGTACTGGGTCGTTCTTGTTCCTTTGTTTTGTTTGAGCAGCAGCTTTGAGTTTTACATAATTTGCTGATTGTGCAACAACCTAAATGCCATGGTTCCTGACACTCATTTTTATCATGTTTTGTAGTGCTGAGGAAACTGTAAATGAAACTGCTGCTGAGTCTGGTGGTGAGCCACAAATATGATGCCAAAGGAAGTTAAAAGTTTATGAGAGCTATGTTTCCTTCAGAGTTTGAAATAGATTCATGTGATGCGAAGCATTGAAGCAATTTTGATAGAACGTGTTATTTCTTAGTGTTTTGTTTTCTGTGTACCTACAACATTATCATTTTGCTATTTATGTTTGTTCCTTTTTTTATGTGGACTCAGTTTAAAATTGTTTCTTCTTATTCTTATGTGGAACAAAAAGGGCATAAAGACTGTTAAAGATGATAGATTTTGATTTTTGATAATTTATTTTTGGACTTCTCCCGGTTATTCTTATCATGTTATCTTCTTCTTCTTAGTAGAAAATAGATGTTCTAAGTTCTAACAGGAACGAAGATTCATCCTTATTGAGCTCTAATCTCTTCACTTCTGCTTCTTCTAGACTTCAAATTTAAGAAATATTGAGGTCTTGTTTCATCTTATAATAGAGAGTATGCATATTGTCTGTTTTTGTATCAAAAGACATTATGCTCAAGGAATTGTAACTTCAATTTTCTTAAAGGAGCACTATTTGCAACAATTTCACCTAACATATAAAGCTAAAGCTATATTGGAACTAAAACGTAATTGTCAACTATTTCCCGTATCATTTTCTAAGACAACATTTCTAGATTTTCTATAAAATATATTCTTAGAAATAGGTCCATTCATTATCCAAGATACGTGGCGATCTTCTGATGTGATAGATTAGTCCTTTTGCGATGTGTTGACACGTTAATTACATTACTATTAAGTAACAATATCTCTAATTATCAATCATAATACATTTTCATGGTACGACAGCACATCATTGTGTTACGTGTAGTTCTGTTGTTATTGTTTTCTTAGTTAATATTATTCATGAATGCTCCACACGACTCGGACGGCTATCTAATATGTTATGTATCAACACCAGTAGTTTTACGGGCGGAAAGTGATATGTATATAATTTTATTTGTGTCTTATGAATTTGGATAGACTTTTATTAATAGATACACAACTCAAGTAAATTAAATCAAATTAGGTATAAAAAAAGATATTGATAATTGTAAACAACAAATAATATGATAATAAAATAAGTAATAATAACATTGAAAATTATAAAAAAATAAAAAATAATTTCACCTAACATATAAAGCTAAAGCTATATTGGAACTAATATCAACCGTAAGTGATATTATACAATTACTACACACACATCAACCATCCTTCTATAACCCAAAAGTGGACCTGCTTTTTACTCTGTTTGTCAACGTTCAACTGGAAACTGCATTACTCAACAAGATGTTGTCTATTATTATTGCATATTTACACTTTATGTTGCTTCAATTTGAAAGTCATAGCTGTAATTGCAACTTTCTTTCGTTTCACATTTGTATTATTAAATAAACAATTCATTTTCTTATGAGCAATTCTAGTCACATGAGACATATGACTCTTGGTTTATTTTTTAAATGATGTATTGTAAAATATGGGAGCTTTATATCTATATTAGTCCCTCAAAGTCTTACTTAGTCCTAAAAGTACAATTATCCACATTTCTCAACGCTTGATCGAAGTCCTAAAAGAAATTAATTTGTTATTCTCTTACATGCCTTCCAAAAGTAGTTGTACAATTAAGTTGTAATGGATCATCAAGAATCTTTAAAATTGACACTTCAATTAAAAACAATTATAAAAGAGTTGTACGTAGTTTAATTTGTAATTATGTACACCATTTGTACATAAAATAGTATGGCAAATAAGAAAGGTTGGTGATTGCAATAAATTGATTTAGTTTGCATGATAAAAAGCTGGATCATAATGATTTTTACCATGTCTTAAATGAATTTCCGTACCAATATACTGCATCTATCCCAAAATAAATATTTTGTCATAAAAATAAAAATAACTGTTTTAAACTATACCCTTATATAATTGTGGTAAAAATCTCAAGAAAAATATAGAGTAACTTAGTAAATTATATCTTACAATTTTTTTAAATAAACATGAAATGAGTTATAACAACACTTATTTTGAAACGGAGGAAACAGTAGTCGCCAATTTTTTCAAAAAACTCATTAATTGAGACAGTTGAGTGTTGCTGTATAACCAAAGCTTCATAAATTCTTGCCCTGCAAAATTGGAGTCGGAACCAACCCATTACTGGCTTTTACTACTACTACTTAAGTATCTTTATCTTGCCATCAGAACTCAAAAGAACATCATGGATTGGTCACAAAAGCATTACTTTACAGCTTTTCTAATTGTTGCAACAGCCATTCGGGGAATTCATGGTTATACTATGGTCTCTGGAACTGTCTTCTGTGACCAATGCAAAGATGGCCAAATCTCTCTCTTTGATTATCCTCTAAATGGTAACTAAAACTATTTAATTAATACTTAAGTTCCCATATGACATTATAATCAACTCTGTTTTTGGTGTCCTGCTTCTTGATATTCTTGGATTATAAAAATCTTGATTATATGGGGAGCATAGTGTATAAAGCTCCTGCTGTGCATAGGGTCGGGAAAGGATTGGATCACAATGGGTTTATTGTACGTAATTTTACCTTACATTTCTGGAAGAGTTACTTTCCACTGTTTGAATCTATGACAAAGACTCTTCACATTGCATCAAAGCTCCCTTTTCAGTCTTGAATCTTGATTAAACTCGAAACAGTCCTCTTCTTACTAACATTGTTACTTAAGTTTTAAGTGTCAAATTGTGTGCAGGAATAAATGTAGCAATGGCATGCCCAGACAACAATGGACAAATGACAACATGGGGAGAAGAAACAACAAATTGGCTAGGAAGTTTTGCCATGAAGTTCGATGGAAATCCAGATTTGAGTAGCTGTGTTGCACAGGTTTATCTAAAGTACTGCTTTTTTTTTTCTTGTACTGTGGATTGATTTCTCAGATGATCATTCAACAAATACAGTTATTATCTCATAATGTCCATCTGAGAAATCAGATTCATATAATCGACCTTAGATTGTTTGAAATTGAGACGTAATTGTTATTGTTGTTGCACAGGTTACAAGCAGTAATGAGCAAGGGAAAAGAGGATGTGGGACAGGAGGAGGACCAGGGAAGTCACCAAGATTAATATTTAGTATGTTTGATATGAATATGTACACAATTGATCCTTTGATTTCTCAGCCTTCAGATCCAATGTCTTTCTGTCCAAAATTTTCATACCCACAGCCACATCCTAACCCTGTTTCCCCAGCTACACCACCATCAACACTTCCATATCCACCTACTCCCTCAATGCCTCATTTCCCCTATTTGGATGCTTCAGCTTGCCCACATCAGTAAGTTCTTAACATTATTTTTTTATAAAGTCAGATTAGTAACATGAAATATAACACACTCATAGAGGTCACTTTGGTACACAGTTATAAGTATATTTTGATTAGTTATAAAAGAATTTATGTATTTTTATTTTATGCAGTGATTAGTTATTCATGTATTACTTATTTCACCTTCTATCACGTTAAAATTATACATAGCTTTCCTCATAGCTTATACATATACTATAAATTATGCGGATTTTCAAATTGTAAACCAAACACTATTAATTTTATGTATGAATAACTTACCTCTTACCAAGTGACTAAATATAATACCACTTATGCATAATTTAATACATACATGATTGATCTCCAAACCAATTACCAAACGACACCTTACTACGACCGTTTAAATACACAGTTATGCAAAAAAAAACTTTTACACTGTAGCCGTAAATGCATAGCCAAACTACTCTCTTTAAAAAGAAATTGTCTTTATGGTCTGTACATCTGGACCATTATTTATTCACATCTTTGACTATTTCTGTTACTAAAAAATTTTCCCCAGTGTCGGTGGAGCATAGTGAAACAGAGCTAATAACATTGTTTAAATGTTGACATCAGATGAAGAAATTAGTACATTTTTCTAACATAATGACAACATTTACACCAGAAGAATCTTGGATCGAATGATTAGACATATTACATTATTTTTAAATATAGAAATGTGACGTTCTTTTTACCTGCAGGAGCTGGATAATGCCAGAGTACCGCTGCTACTGGAAAGTAATAAATCCAGATTTAAAAGTAGGTGTTGTATTTGGCCTAATTGCAGCTAGAAAATATGGAACTGATATGACATTATGGGAGGGAATGCAAGGTAGAGGAGAACCTTATAAAACTTTGTTAAGAGAAGGGACAACTGCACTTTTGAATTCTTATAACAGTGTACAATTTCCATATCATCCATTGAGTGTTGTTCAACATATGAATTGGGCATTAATGGGATCAACTCAACAAGTTATGCATACAGCTTTGAATTTCTTGAGGGCTAATTCTGGAAATGGAAGAACTACTTGCAAGTTCAATCCTTGCAAGTGATTATTAGTATTAATTTCATTTCTTGGTGTACTTTTAATAGATTTGTAGTTGAGTTAATCACGATTATATTACTCTCTAATTAGTAATACGTTGTTGGCGTATACTCTGTGTCTACATTTGCTCTGTACATCATAGTATTTTGGAATTGTATGTTACTGATTCCCAAAATCATTGCTGATTGCTACAGTATGAAAATAAAGAACTCCTTTGAAATTTTCCATACCTAGACTCACGGTGGAACTTCATTTGTTCAACATTAGACAGCTCAATTTGCCATTTCAAAAAGTCAATATTACAATTTTATTTTCTGTTCGCAAGCAGGTATAAAGATGAACAGCTAACTATGGAGTACTTTTTCTTTTTTCCGTGAAATTTGAATCATGCATTGCAGGGCTTCAATAAAATTTTCTTTCATATCGAGGGCTCGAATATAGAAAAACTTTGTTAAAGAGAATATTTTCTTGGGCACCAAATCCAACTAAACTTGCTTAAAGCTTAAAATAATAATAAAGTAATCCCCAAGTCTATCGGCTCTGTGTTTGAGACTTGAAGCATACGAATTATGCACATGGCAACTTCTGGGAAGAAGAAAAGGGAGTAGAGGTTGCGTTTTATATGATGGTAAATTTCCACTAATTATCTTGAATCAGAAAAACAAAGATGGAAGGCTGCTCGGTTTTTAAGATTGAAGAAACCAGCATTAAGGAAATCCATCAAGCATTTGCTCAAGGCAAACTCACCGCAAGAGAACTAGTCGACTTTTACCTTCACCAAATCGAAACCCTAAATCCGCTGCTTCGCGGGATTATCGAGGTGAACCCGGAGGCCCAAAATCTAGCTGATGAGGCTGACAGACACAGAGTGAACAGTACTGGAACTGGAAGTTTTTTAGGGGAGTTACATGGAATCCCTGTGCTTCTCAAGGATACATTTGGGACGAAGGATAAGTTGAATACTACTGCGGGTTCATATGCTCTGCTGGGATCTCAAGTGCCGCGAGATGCTGGAGTGGTAGAGAAATTGAGAAATGCAGGTGCTATTATTTTGGGAAAAGCAAG
Source organism: Solanum lycopersicum (assembly GCF_036512215.1). NCBI lineage: Eukaryota > Viridiplantae > Streptophyta > Magnoliopsida > Solanales > Solanaceae > Solanum > Solanum lycopersicum. The sequence goes on from NC_090800.1 coordinate 93,647,018, forward strand.
TATGAGTGAATGGTACAAGTTTCGTTCTCTCAGTGGAGTTCCTAATGGATGGTGTGCTCGATCTGGACAAGGAGTGGTTCGTTACTCCTTTTCTCCTTTTCTTTATTAGAAAAAATCTTTGATCAATTAATATATATGATGATGCTCTCTTCCCATATATCCTAAGGCTCTCGTTTGATCATAATTTTGAAGTTGGAACTTGAAAAATTTGAGTCTTTGAAGTTGTGTTTAGACATGCATTTTACTTGCAAAAGAAATTGAAGTTTTGGAGGGGAAAGCCCCCAAAACCCAAAAATTGATCTAAAAATATTTCTTTTTCCAAATTTATGGTCTATAGCTGCATGTGATAATTGACATGAGAGAGATTCAAGCATAGTTTTTGTTTCATCACTTTATCTTTGTTCCCGGATTAGAACTCCTTGGTTGTATGTGTCACATAATGCTTACAGCTAGCCAAACAAGAAAGCGTAACGTGACAAATAATTTGAGAAATGTAGACAGAGAGTAAGAAGCTATAGTGAAAGGAGATGCTGTATTTTGTCTATAGATTGTGCAGATTACCAGCCTAAAGCTCCTTGTCTGGATAATCTTCCATGCTTCAGAACTAGTAGTATAGAACTGAATACGTCTTCTTATTGGTAAAGCTAGGAAGAGTATTATATATCATCTTCGAGCTTCCTAGGACAACTATCCAATTTTTAACATAACAAGTATCTAATAGCTCCTCCAAAGAATGTATTACATTTACCTTTTCAAAATATGTAGAATCCTTATTGCCCTTCTGGATCACCATGTGGATCAAGTAGTGGCTGTGCAATATCGGTTGCTGCAAATATGGCAGCAGTCTCTCTTGGGACTGAAACTCACTGCTCCATCATCTGTCCAGCGGATCATAATTCAGTTGTAGGGCTGAAACCTACTGTTGGGCTCACAAGTCGGGCTGGGATCATACCAATGACGCCCCTCTGGGACACTGTTGGGTGAGCTATTTTCCTTACTTGCTCTCTTTTAATTTATTACATTATTCAACACAAAGTAGAAGAGTAATTATCCGAAATCTGACCAGTGTTTTGTTATCATATCACTGCACAAGTTAAGGTGTGTTCAGGAGATTGATGTTAATTTTTAAGGAAGCTGTCTTAAACAGAACATTTCCTTGTTATTCAGGCCTATATGCAGGAATGTTACAGATGCAGTTTACATGCTTGATGTAATTGTTGGATCAGATCCAAGAGATGAAGTCACCGCGGAAGCAGCTAAATATATTCCTGAGGATGGCTACAAACAGTTTCTCACGGAAGATGGTTTGAAAGGGAAGCGAATAGGCATTGTTAAACATCCATTTGTGGAAATGATACATGGAGCTACCGAAAAATCAGCTTTTGAGCATCACCTAGATTTGTTAAGGTATGAAGCTTTGTTACCTCAAAGTCATCTACTTATCTGCAAAATCACAAATAAAATTAAGTCGTCCTTTTTAGTTTGTTTGCGCTTAATTTTTTGGTGGACTTTATGTTGGAATTTAAGACAAGAAGGAGCAATTCTGGTAGACAAACTGAGCATACTACATATTGAAGAGATCATGGATTCAAATAACAGCGGTGAAGCGTTGGTGATGATGGTTGAATTCAAGAGCTCAATCAATGCTTACCTGAAAGAGCTGATCACTTCTCCTGTCAGGTCATTGGCCGACATTATTGCTTTTAACGAACGCAACTCTGAGTTGGTACGAAACTTTAATTTTCTACGAAAGGTCTTTAGACATTGAGTAAAACTATAGCTAGAAACAGGAACAGTTGGGTGGGAGTGGAATAAAAATTGTCATTTGTTTTTTGTGGTTTACATGCTTGGAAGTTACATGAAAATGTCCAATGGACCCTTTGGTTACAGGAAAAACTTGCTGAGTTTGACCAACATACTTTTATAGAAGCTGAGAAGAGAGACGGATATGGAGAAGAAGAGAAGAAAGTTATGGATAAGTTGAAGAACTTTTCACAAAATGGATTCGAGAAAATGATGAAGGATCACAAGCTTGATGCAATGGTCGTGCCTGGTTCACGTGCCTCTCCTGTTTTTGCAATAGGTGGCTACCCAGCAATAACTGTTCCAGCCGGGTATGAAAGTGATGGCATGCCATTTGGCATCTGTTTTGGAGGTTTGAAGGGTACTGAACCAAAGCTGATTGAAATTGCATATGCCTTTGAACAATCTAGCAAAGTTCGACGACCTCCTTCTGTAATTTAATATTGCTTTAGTCTGAAGATTTGAGTATATTTGGAATGAAGAAATCAAAAGAACGTTTGCTTGCTGCTGAATGTGGAGCTAATCGTGCAATGTTGAATTAACAGAATAGAATGCTTTTATTTTACAGCACAATGCTAAATCTCTTAGTTTTAGTCAAAACAGTTTCTTCAAGTTTGACCATTTGAGCTAAATTGTTTCCTTCCTTTTTTCCTCCAATTTTAGATACATTATTTTTCACTTAATTGTTTAATTTTGCTTCCCCTGTTGAGGATTTTTGTTTTATTTTTGTATACCCATTTTTTTATGATGACTAGATTCCCCGGTCTTTTAGCACCCTAGCTGTGTTGCCGCTTATAAAGCTGTCTTATTAAATTAGATATGTCCAAGAACTGAATTTTTCCCTTTGTTAAATAACTGAGGAAAGAATAAGGCACAGGATTTAATTAGTCGATCAAAAAGATACCTCCAGAGACAGTTGCCGGATGCCGGCATACGTACTGTGACCAAAATTTCATTTGGCACTCAATAGAGTTTTAAAGAGCCCGTGGACTTAAATATCATGAAAATTTTGGAGAGTGAAGAGCAATTAGATCCTCTTTTTAGTTGGTCTGCTACATCTTGGCTAAATTTGCCATGAACGTTTCCGCATTACTTACTCTTACGGCTATCTCACTTTTTGGGTGGTCGTATATTGATACTTGCCATGCATTCTCGATCAAAGAAGCTAGCATTAGTGATCTTCAGCTTGCTTTTATCCAAAACCAGCTTACATCGAGACAGCTCGTGGAGTTCTACCTAGGAGAAATTTCACGGCTAAATTCCGTTCTCAAAAGTGTCATTGAGGTAACTATGTTGAAATGTATAATCATCTCATATAAAAATACAGTCTTATTTACTTAATTATGTCTTTAACAGCTAAATCCCGATGCACTCCTGGAAGCTGACAGGGCTGACAGAGAGAGGAACGATGCAAAGGAGTCAGCAAGCTCTTTGTCAATGTTGCATGGTGTTCCAATCCTTCTTAAAGATAACATTGCAACAAAAGATAAGCTTAACACTACAGCTGGATCATTTTCATTACTGGGATCAGTGGTGCCCCGTGACGCAGATGTAGTGAAAAAACTGAGAAGAGCAGGTGTGATTGTACTAGGGAAAGCTAGCCTCAGCGAATGGGCTCACACTCGGGCGCTAAAGGCGCCCAATGGCTGGAGTCCTAGAGGTGGACAGGGAAGGGTAAGTTATATATGTCAAAACGGAAGCTTAAGAAAATACTTCAGAACAGTAACACCACTGAAAACCAGTCTATGCTCGCAAAATTATGCAATGTACTAATGAGGTACACCACTTTTTTGAACTCCTATGCAGAATCCTTATGTTCTCTCCGCAGACCCTTGTGGCTCGAGTAGTGGATCTGCAATATCAGTGGCAGCAAACATGGTATCTGTGTCATTAGGTACAGAGACCCGTGGTTCCATCTTATGCCCGGCCAGCTCAAATGCAGTTGTAGGCATCAAACCAACCGTTGGACTCACTAGCCGAGCAGGGGTGATCCCAGTTACACCTAGACAAGACACTGTTGGGTAAAACATGTTCTAAATCCACATACATTGATTTGATACTTCTTCTGAGTCAAACCAATGCAACACTAACTTGTCATATGCTTTGTTTGAACAGACCAATTGGCAGAACAGTAACAGATGCTGTTCATGTTCTTGATGCCATTGTAGGCTTTGACCACAATGACGCAGCTGCAACTGCTGCAGCAGCTAAATTCATTCCTCATGGTGGTTATACTCGATTTCTGAAAGTAGATGGCCTTAATGGCAAGCGCATTGGAATAGTGAGAGACCCCTTCTTCAATTTCACTAATAATCCTGCCCTCGCTCAAGCTTTTGAGAAACATCTCCAAACACTCAGGTAACTTAGCTAGTTGTTCTGAAGATATCATTGTTTGTTAAAAATGCATCTCTGCTTATTTTAACATCATGTTGGAGTGTGAAGACCATTTTGCTTAACAGATCTTTATAGATTCAGACAATTTCCTGTTTTTCTCAAATGCAGGCTACAAGGTGCAGTCTTGGTAGACAATGTGAAGATAGCCAACCTTGAGACAATTTTAGACTTCAATCTGAGTGGTGAAGCATCAGCAGTATTGGCTGAATTCAAGATAGCCTTAAATGTTTATCTAAAAGAGCTAATCGATTCCCCTGTTCGATCCTTATCAGATATAATAATCTTCAATCGAAAAAATCCCCAACTGGTATGTTATTCATGACCAAGCAATCTACAAGAATGAGTAGATTTCACCGGGTTAATATCACTAGTGATCATCAAACTAAGTGTCTATTTCACGAAAGTCACTCAACTTGTATTTGTCATTTCAGGAGATGCTAAAGGAATTTGGTCAAGATATATTTTTGGCAGCTGAATCTACAAATGGAATTGGAGAAACAGAAATAAAAGCTTTGAGGAATTTATCAAGATTAACAAGAAGTGGATTTGTAAAGTTGATGAATAAGTATGAGTTGGATGCATTGGTGACTGCTGGCTCTAGTGTTGCTGCAGTTCTTTCAATAGGTGGATTTCCAGCAATTAGTGTGCCAGCTGCTTATGACAAAAGGGTGCCTATTGGCATTTGTTTTAGTGGGTTGAAAGGTTCAGAGCCTAAGTTAATTGAAATCGCCTATGGCTTTGAACAAGCAACTCTAATTAGAAAGCCTCCTACATTTTTGCCCTAAAAATGTACTATTATTAAAAAAATGTGTGTTACATTTGTTTTGTTGTGTGTACTTCTTATTTGAAATTTACCGATCCATGTAACTCAATCTTAAGAGCAAAAAGAAAATCGAATTTGAATAATTGATGTTCGACAAAATCAAAAAGATATTTAATTTCTTTTCTAGATTTGCCCTTAAACATATTCATAATTCGATAAATATAGTAGTACTTAATAATAAACATGTCAATCTAAAAAGAAAAAAAAAAGATCATAATTGAAGAGTATTTTTTGCCATCACCTTTAATGACGGTTGATTTTGGATGCTTTAATTGTGCAATGGGGTAAGTGAATAAATTGATATAGAACTAATAAACAGAGACGTTATGATTCGTCAAATTATCAAATCAGACCCCTCAGGACCAATACCTATCATGATTATAATGGAAAAGGACAAAATCTAATTTTGAAAAAATAAAGTAGAATTTGAACAAACACTTACTTTCGTCCAATTTTTGTGATGGCAATTGATGCCTAACTAAGTATAAAACTGTAGTTTTGAAATGCAAAAATTTTCTATATAATTCGATCTGTGTATACAAATAAATTGCATCATATAAATTGAGACAAAAAAAATAAGTTTTAATTTCTTTGTTTGTTGTTCTAAAGAAAAAAGTACCAATTAATTTAATTTAACAATTAAATAAATTAATGGAGGCAATAAGGATCAATAATTCATCACAACTGAAAATGAGTCAAGAGGGATCATGTTTTTATGCAGTAATACTAATTTTGCCTAAAATCATGCTCTTGCGTCTGAAGTTGGAACTCTGGTAAGTTTCGTTAATTTCTGAGTAGGAGACACCCTCGTGGTTGGTCTGTCATTTCAATTGCTGTTGAGTTTTTGATGCTTTTGTTGACGTCCACACTTATAATATATAGTAGTTAAGGGGTAAGTAAACTTGATTAACTAAACAGACACAATTACCAACTCTTGTTTTTCGGTTCTTTTAACCAGTTTGTGCGCATTTTACCTAATTTCATATGATAATATATATTATTTCAACTTTTCTCATTAATGCTAGAACAAATAATAAGAAATTATCAAGTGTTTTGTTGTTGTTGGGATTTGAATTTGAGATTTCACAGTGCTCAACTTACTTCATTAATCTCCAAGTCACACCACAAAACATCAAGCTCACACACACTTATCACAAATAAAAAAATCTTATTGGTCCAGAGTAGTCTGATTCTGATGAAATGGTTCGACGTAGACATTTTACAATATAAATAGAATAAGAAAATCCTAAAATATTAACCTATTTTCTCCAACCTGCTCCTATGTTCAGAGGCGTAGCTTTGGCTAGGGTGTTCGATTGGACATTTTTCGTCAGAAAATTACATCGCATTTATAAAAAGATAATAATTTAAATAGTTAAATAACATATTTTAAATATTCTTGAAAAATAAAAAAAGAAAATTAGCTTAGTAATTTTAATTATTCAATTCTTACTAAGTTCTTTGCGACTTGCAGTGCACGATTTTGATTCCCGTTATTTGACTTTGATTTTTTTCTTTTCATTAAAAATTTAAAAGAATTATCTAATTTAAAGTTAATAAGAAAATTCTATTTATTTATTTCATTAAGCTACTAAAAGTGAATACTTTATATAAATTCTCTTTTAATATAACATGTTTGATTCTATTATTTATTTTTCATTTTTCGTTGTTAGTCATCAGAGGTTTATGAAATGTTGAAGCATAAAAGTGATTTTACTCTAAAATGAAATATCTCTCTTTTTCTTTATTTGTTCACTTTCTATTAATAAACGTGACACAAAAGCTAAATATTATGTAGTTTGATTTTAAAAAAAATTTGGTACACTTTAATTAAAAAAATTAATCGTTAATATTATGTAATTTGATTTACAAAATTTAAGTACACCCATTCTTTAAATTATTTTTACGAGCTATGAGATTTTTGAACACCCTTTCTAAAATTTCTGGCTACATCATTGGCTATCTATATTGTTGAAACTCTTCGAAAAACTACACCTATTTTCGTTAGGACAAACGTTGCACGATTTAATGTTGTACGACTGCAAAATCTTTACTTGACTTTATGCTCATTACTGAAAACTCTATAATTTATTTATTTTCTCAATAATTCAACAAAAACTGTACCAACTTTTATGTGGGGCTAGATTAGTTAGTAATGTAGCTTGCTTAATTTGTTTACATGCCAAAGATTCATTTATATCTAATCTCCTTAATTTTACTTATAAATAGCACTATCCCTCAACTTATTTGATTTAATTGTGTAGCAACAGCCAGCAAGTCCTTAGCATAACTCATATCTGGATCTTGCTCTCACGTATTTTTTCCGCAAGTCATCACGAGATAGATCATGAAAAAAATTATTTTGCTTGTCATATTTGCGAACCTATTTATATGGGTGGCTCAAGCACAAGACCAAACGTCATGGGCTAAGAGAGTTGATACAGGCAAAGAGGTTGTTACAACTCTTCAATTCTACTTCCACGATAAACTCAGTGGATCAAACCCGAGTGCGGTTCAAATTGCACAAGCTGCTAGGACTAACAATTCGGGTACCTTATTTGGATCTTTGTTGATGATTGATGATCCACTTACTATTGGACCTGACCCAACTTCAAAGCTAATAGGTAGAGCCCGTGGACTATATGGGTCTGCTGGTCAAACTGATATGGGCCTTATCATGGCAATTAGTTATGGGTTCTTGGATGGTATCTATCAAGGGAGTTCATTTAGCCTATTGAGTTTGAACCCGGTAATGAACCCGGTTCGTGAGATGGCTATCGTTGGTGGGACCGGACTTTTTCGGTTGGCCCGTGGGTATGCTCTTGCTCAAACGTATTCGGCAAATCCTAATGGTGATGCAATTGTTGGCTACAATGTTACAATTGTCACATATGTTTGATTTTTTTTTTTCTTATATTTTTGTGAGCATCTTTTTAGTTCTATGTTATTCAGGCAACTTAAATATTTCATTCTCGAGTTTATAGTAATGTAACATGCCGAAAAAGATGAAATCGTTGACTTTGTGTTAATAGATGGAAAACAAGCAATTGCATCTAGAAAGAAAAAGAAAAAGACAATTTCTTGTAAAAGAGTAAATTTAATTCTGCAATAGAATGTTTTACCCTCGACAAAATGAATTTAAGAAATCTGTCCATTTATTATTTACGTATAGTTTAATAAGATCATTTACAGAAATATACAAGTTGAACAAAGTTTTTTTTTATATTAAAAAAGAACTCTATTAAATCAAAGTGGGTCAGTTTTTTTATTAAAAAAAAAACAAAAACAGATAAGAGCAATAAAAGTCATCGGCTATTAGTGGAGATTTGTAGTTGAAGCCAAGTTGCTTCAAGTATTCTTTATATATCTTTGTTTCTTTCCAAATTCTTATCAATTCTTACAAATAAGAGAGAAATGGAGAAGCATTTAGTCATTGGATTAATAAGCTTGTTAATACTACTAACAATTGCCACAGCAGATAAAAGCCCAAAAGCAGTAGAAAAATGGTTCAAAAATCTCCCTTATGCAAAGACCAAAACCACCAAATTTCACTTCTACTTTCATGAAATTTTTGGAGGAGATAACCAAACAGCTCCTATAATTGCTCAAGCCAACACTACAGCTCAATCACCTACATTCTTTGGCATGTTGAGAATGTTCGACAACCCGTTGACTGTTGGGCCGGATCCTAATTCGAAACAAGTGGGCCGAGCCCAGGGAATCCATGGATCTCCATCATTGAGTGAGTTGGCCTTATTTTTCGACTTCAATTTTGTGTTCACTGATGGGCCTTATAATGGTACCACTTTGAGTGTGATGGGCCGGGTCGCTGAATCGCAAGAATACAGAGAATTGTCGATTATTGGTGGATCTGGAATTTTCCGGCTTGCTAACGGTGTTGCTACTGCGAAGACTTATTTTTCTAATGATAGCCTTGTTATTGTCGAGTATAATCTTATAATAATTCATTATTGAATTGTTGTTTCGATGTAAAAGTCAACTTAGTTTATTGATTGCGTGTTTGATGGTATTTTACTTTCTCCATTTCAATTTATTCATGTAAGCACAAAGTTTTGAAAAAGCAGATATAGTTTTTGAATGTTGTAATTTTAGATTAAAGACATGGGTATTAATATACCAAAACACTATCAATCTTCCATCACCGTGCTAACCAATGGTTCAAGTAGTAGTCAACTAGTCGATATGGATGAGTCGATCAGCACAATGATAAAAGGTAATTTCTACACTAATCGAAATAGATGTCCGTTGAGGATCACATGGATTCGCAGGAAACAAAAGGATCAAAATAATTATTAATCGATTTCAGCAATACTTCCACCAATCAAATAAAGATAAAGACCATTTTTATGGGCAATGGGAAATTGAGGGCCACCATGTTTGGTAAAGAGACTGCAGAAGATCATGATTCTGCTTTGTCTCTTCCACTTGGCCTTTATGTTTTGTTTATAAACATACAAGCACAAGCCATAAGAATATCGTAAAGCATATCAAGACTAAGGGAAAAGTTAACAAAGATAGCACTACCGGACAAATACAAAAGTGCAGTTAGATATATCTGGGGAAAAGAAGACCACAGAACGGCACTTGCTACTTGCTATAATGTTAAACCCATTTTTCATCATCAACATTAAAAACCTAATTAAACAAGACTTAAAGTTTCGGTCTAGGAGGATATAACCAGAAAGAGTTAACAAGCAAAGCCATTATGGTAATAAACAAAATTGGAAATTTAAGACGAGCGTAAGCTAAACTCTTCTTAGGTTGCAATGGCATGCCTTTGGATGATCTGAAAACCACTTTTCCTAGCGAAGCCAGAGACAATGCAAGTCATTCCTTTCTTCACAAGAAAATAAAATTGCATCTGCACATTGATAGTTTATATCAACAATGGAAGTTGTCAACATGGAAACAACATGCCACCTTGCAAACAACTTGGAATCAAATATACAGCTAAAGCTGAAATACACAGCAATTTGATCTGAACTACTGCTTCCTCCTATGCTAGAACTGGAAACCTAATTAATTGCATAATTAAAGAAGGGTCAAATGAAAAATATAACAGCAATATGGCTGTTAATTGGGAAGCATCATTTAGATAACAAGATCACTTTTCCTTAAACACAACGCAAATAATACTTCAAAACCATAGGAACATTTTCCAGTAAATAATAAACTTCATATAAAGCAATCCAGATCTCACTCCAATTAGATGAACACTCAGTTGTCTAATTGTTCAGCATTACTAGATGCAGACCTGAATTAGCTGGTGCGAAGAAAAACAAAATGGTAGTACAACCCTGCAGCATTACTAATCGGAATTGGGCTTGATCAATTGAAAGCAAATTATTTGCATACTTTGCATGCCCACAAAGAACGTCTGCCCATTGCACAGTCATTTGATACAGGTATATCTATAAGACAAGTTGTTTTACAATCAACTCCACTAGGTACTAGTCTTAACCACAGTAGGACAAATTTTTAGGTAACTGATAGAATTCTAAATATCAATTTCACCATTCTCCAACATAGAATAAGACATTTGAGCGAATATTTGAACAGTAGAATTTATCCACCATCAATACAGAGGTTCTTCATCAGATTGGAAAAGGATGTTTCTAGACAGGAACATAAAAAATGCTTTCAACTTTTGGCATCCATTCTTTCTATATATAATTGTCACCAGAGGTTATGGACATGAGAGTAGAAATTTTTTAATAGATCACGTCATGCACTATTATGGGAAGAAACAGGTAAAAGGGTTTTTCCATCTTCTCCCCCTTCTAAATTTTCTTTATTGCATAGAACTTTTTCCAGCATCATTATCTTGATGCACCTAAGGTTTCTTTACCAAAGATTATAATCAATCAGTGTGTGAAGGCGAAGTATAAAGTCAAAATACATATACGATGCAAGTACAAGACTACAAATGGAATTTAACAAGAACTATTGCAGATCCCAGTTGAGAAACTATGCAAACAGATGGAAATAACCCAAAAGCTATTGAAACTAGAAAGCGGTACCACTGTCATGGAAGAAAATAACTATCATACCAACAAAATAGCGAATTTTACCCATAAAAAAGAAAAACCACTTCATAAAATGCTCACAAGAAGTAACAGCATGCATTATATGGCTGAGAAAGAAACTAGGTAAAAAAAAAGTACTCACGTTCTGTGATGCCGATCAGCTAATGGCCACTAAGAAGTGATATGTAAGTCACTAAATGGTTGTATGGAGCGCTGTCTGGCCTTAGTTTCATCATCATCCATATTGTGCTGGTTGAGAGTAGCTAATCAGCTTTCTGACAAGTGGAATTAAGCTTATCAAAGCAATCTGAAGCTGTTCTGAGCTGTTCAAACGGATACTGACTTGTCCAGATCCTTTATTGTTAATGTTGACACGGCCAATCAAGTTTGTGTATCGTCCAATAGGTATCTGTGTTTGTGAATTGCATCCGATAGCAAGATCTCCATGCCAGTCCATAACCGAGAGGCCCAAGGTTGAGAGGAAACGACCAAGAGGATGGTCTTTGTCTCGCAATGTCGCTTCCAAACTACCACCATAAGCAGCATCACCACGGCCAAACATGGCTCCCCCAGACACAACCAAAGATCCCCGTCTATTAAAAGTTAACCTGTCCTCAATTTTCACCCCACCTGTCATGACGTCACCTAAGAGAGTTACTGAAAGACCAGCTGTCGCCTTATTCTTCCTATAATTGCAGAATCTGGTCTCACTGCGAAGAGTATAAGCTAGGTCTTTACCAACTGACTGCATATCAAAACCTAAAGAAGTTGCTTTTCCATGCCCATGCTTCACTGAACTTGCAATTTCCATTTGAAGATTGGTGTCCTTTTTGTCCTTTGAAACCTGACTGGACAGAGATATAGGGATCTTGTCTTTGACAACAAACAATCTTTCTACGTTGATGCCCTCATAACCAACATCATGGTCCCAGCCGTTGGGTTCTAGAACAGGCCTCACAAGCCACTGATTTGAAGAATCCAGATATCGATATCTATGAGTTGGATTATCAGAATCAAATGAAGCAGGTAACGCCAAGTCTGGCATGGGTACTGGCACTGATGATGCACCACCAGTCTCTTCATCTACATTTTCGCTGGGATCAGTTGGTGGTAAACTTTCAGCCGCAGCTTGCATTTTCTTCATCATCTTCCGCCTCTTCCTCTCTTCCTTCAACTGCTTTTTCATAAAAAGCTTTTCCCTGTATTCTAACTCATCATTGTAGGCCTTCTTCTGCTCTTTGGACAACTTTGCCAGCTGTGCTTTGGTCAAGCGCTTGAAAGGTGGCAGTTGATCATATTCTGATTCATCTTCTGACTCTGAAGACTCATCCAGATCATCATCTAAAGCGTCATCATCATCATCAAATTGCTCTGCTGGTAGTTTAACCTGTGGCCTTGACTGTAGAAGGGATGACAATAGGAAAGGTAAAGGAGGGGATCTTGTTCTAGTGGCATAAGGCTGTCCTGGTGCGCTACTATCTTGTAATTTAAGCAATGTGTTTGCTTCAGCCAAAATTTTTGATGCAAATGACAGAAGTAACAAGTGAGGCCTCCAAACCTGTCCATTAGGCAGCACCCTCTGTCCAGCCCTGTTAGTCCTGCATGCTGAGTGATTCTCAACTAGCGAAACAGGATTCATAAGGCGCATATCTCCAGCAGCCTGACGTATAGCTTGCTGGACAACATGAGAGCGCTGAGTTACAAACATGTCATAGCTTGTTACAGTACCATTGGGGCCTTCAGGTGGAGCAGACGCAGCATGTGTCAGAACAACTATGGCATTAAACCATATTGATGGTCCAAAAATTTCAGTAATTGTCCTCAACAATGGCATATCACCATTATCTCTGCTCTGCATATCCAACCTGTCAAGATACAGAACAATATCTGGGGGTGTCTTCTTAATAAACCGTTTGACAGAATGAAGGATCTTCTCATTCTGGCGCTGGTCTGACCAGGAAGGAAGAAGCCCAGGAGTGTCAATCACCCGAACCTTGATTCCCTGCACAGTGCCAACAACATCCTGAACCTTTTTTGTCCCTACCTGGAAAGCATCAGTGTCAAACTTAACTTCATCAAATATCGAATTTATGGTTGCACTTTTACCAACACCAGTTTTTCCAAGAACCATTATTGTGCAAGAGAAGTCCAGGGGTTCTTGTCCAGCTGCCTCGAGTTGCTCAGCCATAGCACTTGCACGATCAAAACTAAAAGCACCAACACGACCTCCACTTCTCCCCCGTAGCTGTTCAGCCAATCCCAATCTATACAAGACTTGGGCAACAACCACATTATGTGGAGTCTGTCCATTCCGATGAGCTAGACGCAAAAACTTGACTCTTATCATCTGGAGCTTCTCACGTGTCTCATCATATTCATCAGCCTCTCCATTTGTAGATTCTTCAACAAGCTGGTTTTGTACTGGAGATGCTGTTCCATTTACACGAGGCTGCTGAACCACTCGGGGAGCAGGTTCCAATAGTGGGGCAGCACGACCAAGGCCGGCAGGTGCCGGTATCCGAGTTGCAGATGCATTGGAAGATGATGGATGCTCCGTTGCAGATCTGGCTTCAGATTCCCTAACCCTAGGAACACTTTGCTTCAGGTCCTTTACAACAACTGACACCGGTTCCTTCTCTATGACTTTATCAACCGATTCCTTCTCTACAACTTTATCAACTCCAACAACTGCATCTTGAGAAACCTTCGAGACCTTTTCATTATTGTCAGAGGGCAATGCTTCTGATGATTTAGACATTTCATCATCTGCAGTCACTTTACCCCTAACTGAAATTCCGGAATGGTTCAAAGAAGCTGAAGAGTCAGAAACCGAAACATCTTTCTGCTCATTGGTCCTGTCATTCAAATTTCCTGGTTCCATAGTAGGGGACTCATTTAATTTCAGTCCTTGATGATCAGAAGCATCACCCATTAGTTCTGGACCAGTTGATTCTTTTTCTGTCACTTCTGCCTTTAAGGGGAAGTGACCTCCTTGTAGAATAGAAACAGAGTCGTTGTCTTGATCATCTATCTGCTGTTCATCCTTATTAGTACAGTTAATTGGTTCTGGACTACACACGGCCTTTTCTCCATCTAACTGCTGCCCTTCAACTTTATTACTACCGTTGACTGGTTCTGGACTAATGGCTTTTACTCCATCTATCTGCTGCTCTTCATCCTTATTACTTCCATTAACGGGTTCTGGACTATGCACTGCTTTTACTCCATCTATCTGCTGCTCCTCATCCTTGTTACTACCGTTAACTAGTTCTGGACTAGGCACTGTTCTTTCTACATCTCTCTGCTCTTCATTCATATTATAACCGTTAATCCTTTCTGGACTAGGCCCTGCTTCTTCTTTGAGTTCATCACTTGGGTTCAAGCTTTCACTGTGGTGACCATTTGTGGAAGCATCATTAGGAGAAATATCTTTCTGCTCTTCATCCTTAACATCAGAATCCAGAGATTTAAGCACTCCTTCCCATTCGGTATCTCCTTCATCTTTCAGCACAGAGCCAGAACTATCTGAGACATTGTTGTGGACGTCAGCAGTGTCCTGATGTCCAGCAGGCTGAACAGCAGATGTTTCAATGACATCAACATTATCTTCATCATGCAGCAATGCATCTTTGTATGAATGAACCTGGTTCTGCAGAACATTATTACCCGCTTTCGCTTCATCGGCATCCTGTTGATCAGAAATTGTTTTCTTTGCATCATCACTTTGAGTTTCTCCCAAGTTCACATGATTGAAAACTCCATTCTCAAATTCAGTTGGTTCGCCAGAATTATCTTTCCTTTCATCCCAATTCACTGAAGTTTCAGTTTCTATAGCAGCACCCAGATCTGCAACCTCAGACATGTCATCTTTGCCCTTCCCTACTTTGATATTCTTCTCAACCACTTCTGTTTCATCCGGTGCAGCGATTTCATGACAACTTTCCTTCTCAACTGAAGGCTCCTCTTTCAAGATAACATCTGTCTTCTGATTAGACTCATCATTGGCATGCTGTATCTCATGTAAAACTTCAACTGCTTCCTCAAAGTTCTCAACATTGTCCCTTGACTCAGAGTTGCTACTGTCCTCAATAGAACTATTAATATCCCCAGAGTTATCATCATTTCTTCCCTCACTAGCAACTACATCCTCAACAGCAAAACCAGGAGATTCTGGCTCTATTGCCTCCTCAAATACTTCATCCCCTTCCGATTCCTTTGATACATGTGACACCACAACTACCTTATCCTCCGGGCGCACTTCAACAGTTTCATCTACTACACCATTCCAGTCGTCCATTCGGGCCTTGCCAAATCTTTCCTCCCCATTTTCCATCATAAATAAACTTCAACAGAACCTAGATCAACATCAAACAGAATTATAATCACAAAAAGTTAACAGTAAAATAAAACCAAATCACAAAACTATCCGCAGTAAACAAAAATCAAGAAATAAAAGCTACCACCCGAAAGACCAAATTAGCTATTCCGACGCATAAAGCAATACAGACTGATAAAACTCCATCAACTACTGTAAAATTTTAAAATAGAGCTTAGAATACCCAAAAGAACCTTTTTTCAAGGATTACAAATCAGCAGCAAACAACAATCAAGGCGAAAAATCCAAGCATCCAAAGGACAACATTATCTATTAGTACCCATAAACCAACCAAAAGAATTAAAACTCAATAAACCATATCAAACGAGATCTTACAATAGCTTAGACTACAAATCAGTATTCTCTTCAATTCTAATCAAACGAACTAAAACCCAATTAACCATAGTAAAATGAGATCTCACAATAACTTAAACTATACGTCTAGAATTAAATGTCCGCACCATGAGTGAAGCCAAAAATAAACCCTAGCACCCAAAAAATCACATTATCTCGTCGGACCCGTATAGCAAATCCAAAAAGACTAAAAACCCAGAAATTGAATCAACCACAGTTAAACAGCTCAGATAACTCATTTCTAAGAACTAAAAACCCCAGTAAGAATTTACTATAAAGGATACTAACAAAAACAGTATAAAACAACCAAAAGAAAAGCGAAAAGTACCAGTTTATGTCGACTACGATCCGTCCACGTCGATTACGATGACGATGATGATGAAGATGGTGAAAGAAAAAAAAGGTGTTTGTTAAGATTGGTGAAAAGAGAGGATCTTCGTTGTGGTTACCTCAATATCTGGAGAGGCGAAAAAAAGGAAAAAGAAGAGCAGTAGGTGAAGTTTTGAGAGGATAAGGGGTTTATCGACGGATTCAGAGGGTTAAGGGATTTCAGATCCAACGGTCATAAACATGCCCTCCTCCCAAAAATCACACTCTATTTCTTTATTTATCACGTGTTCTTCTCTATCACTATTTCATTTCTTTCTTCCTTTTCATTTAATATCAAATTTAAATTAATAATAAATAAAAAATCTGTATGGCAAAAAAATATTAATTAGATTCTTTTTATTATTTTATGATAAATGATTTTTATATATTCAAACTACATTTAGAGGCGTGGGTGGGGACTCTTAATAATAAACATAGAGACGGACAATAAATGATAGTAGTTCGTTATTTTACTATATTTTAGTTAAGATTGAGTTTGGTCAAATATCTAATAATTTGATAACATTCAAGTATTTGAATTTAGTTATAGTTAAGATTCAAGTTTTAAAATTTTGTTTTGAGCTAGTTTAATTTGTTGTAAAATTTATTTCAATATATATTTTTTATGGTCATTAACCACTTCATCAATTAGATTAGCATAATATATAGAACAATTTATTATAGATAATTACTTTAAATGATAGTACAACTTTTATACTATATTAATAATTTAATATACATAACCTACATCTTGTATATGTGGAGGCTTCATATAAACTAGATTAAACAATTGTTAAACACTAAATAGTGATACAATGATCTTTTGCAAATTTACTGATCATGCAACAGATGACAACCATTCGATAGATTACAAGAAAATACCATAATTCTTATTTTAAAAAAAAAAAAAGTTTTTGTTTATGTGCCACTTAATTCAGTTGAACTCCCTTTTTCTATTTTAAGTTTTTAACACACTCATTAAAGTAACCTAACTTTAAATATAGTTTAAGCATTATCTGTTCTTGATAAACTTGGCATACTTACATAGAAGCCTTTACCTTAAAGCCCGTTTAAACGAGAAATATGACCAATCCATAAAAATGGGCTTGGAAGCCCAAATGGAAACTGTTCTCTGGTTTACTCATATGTATGCATTAGTCATATACATTACAAAACTGTATCCATTTGTAAGTTATTGATTTTAAATTTCGAATCATTTCTAAGTTGAAATACATGTAAGGGTGACACTGGGGCGGGTGAGGCGAATTGGTTTTTTAAGCCGTAAAAATTTTAATCCGGTCTGTATAATATTTTTTTTTATTTTTCATTCCGTCTCACATAATTTTTATCATATTTTCTTTTTCTAGTTAAGTTTGACTATTAAAAATAAAATTCATACAAATAAATTTATTTTTCATTAAGTTTTTATTAATTTAATATGATAGCAATTTTTTAAAATTTATTTTTTAGACGTCAATTGATAAACATGTAAGAAATAGGAGTAATACTTTTGACGAACCATTTTCATCAACTATTTTGAATATTCTAGTAACTTTAAAGAAATTTTATTAATAAATATTGGTCCCACTTATAAAATGTAAAAAAAATAAAATTAAACTTGAACCTACATAAAATTATATAAACCTGGATCCCCGCCTCATATTAGTTTTTTGAGAAATCCACTTTAACCCACACCATCTCACCTGTCCCGTACGACCTTAAACCTATTCCGTCCCGTATAGCCTTAAAACCATCCTGTATGCATCTCCCCATTGTCACCCCTAAGTACATGTTTTTCCCATGATTAAGTTATTAACCATGTCTTGTTAAATTCATGAATCTTGTTTTTACCTGACATATCTCAATATATTATTAAGAAGTTTTTTTTTTTTTTTATCATTTTTAAAATAATTATAAGTTTTATGTATTAATAATATGATACTATAAAAATCATAATTATACAACTGCAAACAACTTTATTTAACAACTCTGATTTGTGACCTATACTAAATGATACACACCATGTTATGATAAGTTAAAGTCACACTAATAATATAAGAAATTCAATATACTATAATTTTTTATGACTTAAATCTTTTCTTTTTAAAAAAGTGACAGATCATTTTCACCTGCTACACGTTTTAATACTTTTCATTTCAAATGTTACAATAATCACATTCAATGTTTTGATTAATATATCATTATGTGTTCATATTGGTTGTTGAAACTTCTTGTATAATTCTAAGTTGTCGCATATGCTTATTCGTCCTCGTTTGCCATTTGGAACATCATGACCAATCGAGGGTACTTTAGGTAATCAACCGAGATTCGATTAAATTTTCTTTATCTAATTATTTAAGAGAATATTTTTTTATATATATTTTTATATCATAATATTTCATAAGCTATATTTCACGTTTTAAAGAAACTTATGTCCTGCTATACTTAATTCTGTTTATTAAAAGTGAACGCATTTGAAGGACAGTTCCAATGAAGCAGGCCAATTTATATCTAACTAAATCAATTATCCAATTTAATATTTGTCCGAACAATACACGAGTATTTAAAATTAAAAATAGTTATTAGGAAGTTTCTTTATTTTTCGTAAGGCGTTATAATGCATATAAATATTAAACACAGAAAACTTAATTTTCTCCAACTACAAACGTGAGAAAACTTCTCAGAGAAAGAGAACTACTAAATTGCTTCTACTTCTTCTTTCTTTTGTGAAAAAATGGGTTCTTTTTTTTCTAAACAAGTGGAGAGAAGAAAATCAATTCATACTCAGAAAAAACTTTTGTATGATCTTAAGGAAAAAACTAGCAGTAACTTTCCTGGTTCTGATTATCGCTCAGATGATCGAAAAAATTGGATGTCAACACTGGCTCTGGAGAAACTTCAAGTGAACCAGATAATTTGGCCCGGTACCCATGATTCAGCAACAAACAAAATTGGAATCCCATTTATTTCTCGACCTTTTGCCCGAACACAATCTATGTCCATTTACAATCAGCTGGTAATGTTGAATTGTGTGATCTATCTTTTTAAAGTTTATTTACGTACAATTTTTATTTATTTGATTATATTTTTAACAGGTAACGGGCACTCGTGTCCTTGACATCAGAGTTCAAGAAGATAGTCGTGTCTGTCATGGCATCCTAGTTTCTTACCATGTCGACGTTGTGATCAACGATGTGAAGAAATTCTTATCTGAGACCCAATCAGAGATCATAATTCTGGAGATCCGAACAGAGTTTGGGCACGATGATCCACCGGAATTCGACACGTATTTAGAGAATCAATTGGGGGAATTTCTTATTCACCAAGACAACTCTGTTTTCAACAAGACAGTAGCAGAGTTATTGCCAAAAAGAGTAATATGTGTTTGGAAACCAAGAAAATCAGCTCAGCCAAAACATGGAAGTCCGTTGTGGAGCGCTGGGTATTTAAAGGACAATTGGATTGACACTGATTTGCCTGAAACAAAATTCGAGAGCAATATGAAGCATTTGAGTGAGCAACAACCGGTGACATCCCGGAAATATTTTTACAGAGTGGAGAATACGGTGACGCCTCAGGCGGATAATCCGGTGTTGTGTGTGAAACCGGTGACGAATCGGATTCGTCCATATGCGAGGTTGTTCATAAATGAGAGTATTTCTAGAGGTTATAGTGATCGGCTACAAATATATTCTACAGATTTTATTGATGAAGATTTTGTGGATGCTTGTATTGGACTTACAAATGCAAGGATTGAAGGCAAGCTTTGACGTGAATATGCATGCAGTACAAGGTGAATTTATGTGTTCTCTTTTGTGAATTATGTTGTTTGGTTCTGTTTTAATTATACTTGTTACTAGGTAAAATAATGTTTGCTTATGATTATATATGTCGTTAAATTGCGTGAAAATGAACTTATTGTAAGTTGTACTGAAATTCCACATTATTTGGAAGGATAAGAGTAACCAAAATTTTGATGAGAGAATTTATGATTTATCTTTAGTAGCTTTTGTTTGTTTGTACTAGTAGTTGATATACATGGTACATATAACACTATGTATCAGTATATATTTTCAACGTTTTTTTGAATAATCTCACTTAAATAAATCAATATCTGATTGTGTTAATATGTGTAAGATTCTAGAAAATGTAAAGTTGGATAAAAATGCTAGGTAAGCTAGCTATATAGCTTCACACCTTATTGAATTGGATCCCCAATGTTTTCAAGTAGTAAATTTATGTTGCACTACTTGAGGCATGGGAACCCAACCTATATATGCGTGAGTTCTATGTTGATATGATCGATCAGAGTACGAAGTTTAAAGGGTATAAAATCTTAGTAAAACTTTTAAAATGGTATATGAATATTTATTTTAACCAAAAGAACAAAATCACTAAAAGAGCAGCGATTTCGCTCGCCGAAAAAGCAAAATCGCTGCAATAGCAGCAATTTGCAAAATTTGATTGTTTTTATTTTTTTAAAAGAAATTGATTTATTTATTTATTTATTATTTGAAATTTAAAATAAAAGAGAAACTAAGAGCAAATCGCTGCAAGTGCAGCGATTTGTCTTCAATTTCTTTTTATATATTTTTTAAATCAAAATTTTTTAAAAAAAATTGATTACTATTTATTTTAAAAAATCATTAAAAAAAATTATCTTGGAATAAGTAGTAAAAAAATTAAAATTTTATTTTAAAAATTTTAAAATAAAATTTTATTTTTTAAAAAAATGATTTAAAAAAAAATTTGGAGTTGCAGCGATTTGCTATTAATTTCTTTTTTTCTTTTAAATTTCAAATAAATAATTAAATAAAATTAAAGAAATCGCTTCTTAGGCAGCGATTTATTAAAAAACCATTAAAAAAAATATTTTGGAAATCGCTGTCAAGGCAACAATTTCTTTTTTTAAAAAAAATTTAATCAAATTTTGCAAATCGCTGCTATTGCAGCGATTTTACTTTTTTCGCCGAGCGAAATTGCTACTCTTTCAGCGATTTTTCACTTTTGATTAAAATAAAAATTCATATACCATTTTGAAATTTTTGTTAACATTTTATACCCAAAGGGTCCAGACTTATCAACCAGTTAACAATCGATCATTTTATCATTAATCCATTAAGATAGAATATAGTTAACAAAAAAATAGAGCTTCAGAGGGTGAATTGAATCTACTACGCTAGCTTAAGTTGCAGTTCATATGAATCTAGATACTTGATTGCATCAATGTCTATAAGATAACGGAAATTTTCAAATTGGATAAAAATGGTAGCTAGTTAACCATCTTATTGAATTGGACCTCTAATGCTGTCAAGTAGTATATTTATGTAGCACTACTTAGATGCATGGGAACTCAACTATTCCTGAGTTTATGTTAATAGTATCATTCAACTAATAAGGATGAAGTGGTAATAGAAAAAGGCAATAATTAAAATAAAATTACTTTAAGCAAGAGTATCTGAATTAAAGAAATATTTGGCACATGTTTTTAGTAATGTTAACGAAGAGAAAATGTTGTCTAAAATGATTTCTTAATGGTACTTTTATCGAATTCGATTCTTTAACTATACACTTTACCTATTTTAGTTCTTTAAATAATAATTAAAAAAAAAACTCATGAGTTGTATTTCCCTATTAACGAAGAATGCATCTACAGTGATGTTTGGCTAATTTCCTTGAGCCCAAGACGTATACACCCCATATACATATTAAATAGTACTGTGATTTATCATGTATGTGGATAATTTGATTGATTATTTGATTG
Source organism: Solanum lycopersicum (assembly GCF_036512215.1). Classification (NCBI taxonomy): domain Eukaryota; kingdom Viridiplantae; phylum Streptophyta; class Magnoliopsida; order Solanales; family Solanaceae; genus Solanum; species Solanum lycopersicum. The sequence goes on from NC_090800.1 coordinate 93,668,947, forward strand.
CACGGGACTCATAGGCATTTCTTCACAATCTATCCCTCCTTACTAATTAGGGACGTGAAATGAGCGAGTAATCTGTTTAAAAGTTTATGAATTGATTAGGTTTAATGTCAACACATTCACGTCTTAATTCATATTTTATGAATTTTTAATTGAACTTAATATAATTTTTTAATTTCAACTTGTTGATAGAATTTTTATTTGTATTAGTGTAATGTAAAAATTTATCTATCTATTTATAACTTATTTTGATTATTTTCTTAAGTTGAAATTCAAATTGTGATTATAAAAATTATAAATATTAAATGTTAAATTCTCCAATTGCCTTCTCACACATACCTGACCAGCCGATTGGGAAAATGATGAAATTAAATTCAGTCCAAAAATCATAAAATAAAATATTAATCTAACGACTGTGACTTTCTAAATTTGTATCAATAATTCCAACGAAGCGGACCCCTAACTAATTAAGACAACTGGACCAATTCACTTTGAAGTCATTTCAAGATAACATAAATATTAAAAATACTGAAAAGGAACTTTATTTATTTGTCATAATAATTGATGTATTAAAAAAAAAAAAGAAAAAAAGGCGTTATATTAAATCAAACCTTAATGCTTTCCAACTACAAATATTAAAGAGAAAGGAAAAAGAAATTGTATTGCTTTTTTTTTTTTTTTGAGGTATTGTGAAAATGGGTTCTTTTTTGTCTAAACAGATGGAAAGAAGAAGAGCAATCAGTACTCAGAAGAAACTTCTTTGTGATCTCAAGGAGAAAGATAACACCGATTTCCCTGGTTGTGATCATTGCCCAGAAGATAGGAAAAATTGGATGTCAACACTTGCTCTCAATAAACTTCACGTGAATAAAATCGTTTGGCCTGGTACACATGATTCAGCAACTAACAAAATTGGGATTCCATTTATTTCTCGACCTTTTGCCCGAACACAATCCCTCTCCATTTACGATCAGCTGGTAATATTGAATTGTGTGATCATATCTTATTAAGTTATGTGATTATCGACTATTTTTTTATTTATTTAATTATGTTTTTGATAGGTAATGGGCACCCGTGTTCTTGACATCAGAGTTCAAAAAGATGGTCGTGTCTGTCATGGTATTCTAGTTTCTTACAACGTTGATGTTGTGATCAACGATGTGAAGAAATTCTTATCTGAGACCCAATCGGAGATCATAATTCTTGAGATCCGAACAGAGTTTGGGCACGATGATCCACCAGAATTCGACAAGTATTTAGAGAATCAATTGGGGGAATTTCTTATTCACCAAGACGACTCTGTTTTCAACAAGACAGTAGCAGAGTTATTGCCGAAAAGAGTAATATGTGTTTGGAAACCAAGAAAATCAGCTCAGCCAAAACATGGAAGTTCGTTGTGGAGCGCTGGGTATTTAAAGGACAATTGGATGGACACTGATTTGCCTGAAACAAAATTTGAGAGCAATATGAAGCATTTGAGTGAGCAACAACCGGTGACATCCCGGAAACATTTTTACAGAGTGGAGAATACGGTAACGCCTCAGGCAGACAATCCGGTGTTGTGTGTGAAACCGGTGACGAATCGGATTCGTCCACATGCTAGGTTGTTTATAAAGGAGTGTATTTGTCGAGGTTATGGTGATCGGTTACAAATATATTCTACAGATTTTATTGATGAAGATTTTGTGGATGCTTGTATTGGACTTACAAATGCAAGGATTGAAGGCAAGATCTGATGTCAAGGTCTTATTTCTTTCCTATTCCAGTTTACACGTTTGCTTCAAGAATATGAGAATTATCGTCTTGATTCCCTGTTTTCTTCAACAAAGAAAGTGATTTTTGAGGTAAGAATTATTAGTTGAGTGACCGTGTGAGAAGTCAGCTCGAGAATTAATTAGCTGTTGTATAATTATTGGGTGTAACTTGTCAGATTTATGTGCGTGTATGTATTGTATTGTTACCACTTGTTACTTTGTAAAAATTGCTTGGCTTGGAATTTGAGATTCTTATATGTAGTGAAATTGTGGGTAAACGAAATAATAGGTTAGTTGTACTGTAAGTCACATTGTTTGGAAGGATATGTATTTTACAATTTACGTATATTTGTAATTTTTCATTACTATTAGATTACTTAAAGAAAGGAATTACAAGTAAAGGTTCTTTAATAATGATATTATTAAGGACAACTTTCACATATAGCAAACACAAATTTATATTTGTATGTTATAACAAAGTTTGCATAATTTTGTTTCATAGCAAACATATATATATATGTATGATTCGCTATAGATATATACAATTAAAGGGAATTATATAAAACGAGAAAGAGAGAAATTATATACAATTTGAATTTATATAAAATGAGAAAGAGAAAGGCAAAAGAGACTTGGGCAAGAAAATATTTATATTGTATAATTACAAGTGTATGGACGATTATATACAATTTGAATTTGTATAAAATGAGAAAGAGAGAAAGACAACAAAGACTTGGACAGGGAATATACAATTAAATCGAATTGTATAAAACGAGAAAGAGATAAGTTATATACAATTTGAATTTGTATAAAATGAGAAAGAGATTTGGGCAGGGGAGTACTTTTATTATATAATTATAAGTGTATAGAACGAAAATATATGTATTTGCATGTGCATTATATAATTTTCTCTCGCTTTATACAATTAGAAACACAATTTATACAATTCTATTGTCTAAAGTGAGAAAGCCGAGCGACAGGAAGCGAGCGAGAGAAAGAGAATGGCGAGCGAGAATATGAAAGAGAGAGGAACTGACAAACAGTTTGCTATAGAACACAAATAAATTAAACGATAACTATTATATTTATTTTATATTATTTATTTATTATTCTATACCATCAACCCTATTAATAAACTGAAAAATAATATAGATATATGATATAACAAAGTCAAAATACACAATGCAGTTTCATGTGCCTATAATAGTACTGGCGTCGGTAAGAAGTGTGGTGCCGACTAATTTTACAACTTTGATCAGTGGTTATAATGAATATAAGTTAAATATAAAACATAAGAAAAAACAATATTCAAAAGTTTGTCTCAAAATGGAGTATTATATTTACATTTCTTGTCACTTTCCAATCAATCAATATATATATATATAAATGAGGACCACTGAGGAGGTGATGTGGCACCTCTATATGGCCTCTATTTGCATTTAGCTTTTTTCATCTTTTTTTTTTTTTAAAAAATAATTATTATATATCATAAAAAGTTATTTAAATTTATTACAAATAAATATTTTATTAATGGTGGGTCATTTATAACAAAAACTCTTCCTATTTTTTATTTATTTATCTCACTTATAATTAAAAGAGAAACATAATTTATTTATTTTTAACTTTTCTAATTTAAATTAATTATTTTATTATAAAAATATATTACTTCATTTATACAAATATACAAATAAATACTTTATTAATGTATGAACATTTATAATATAAAAAAAACTCTCTATATTTCTTTTCTATTTGTTTATCTCACTTCTAATCATGAAATCATAATTTTTTTATTTTTTTTACATTTTAAGTATTTTTATTTTTATTTTTGAATTTATTCACTAGGAGTTACTACCCATGACTTGTCCCTCTTTAATTTTTACTTTTAATAATATTCATGACTCTCATAATTTTTATATTCATAACCTCCAATTTAAATTTATAAGTTTGTATGTCTTATGAAATTCCTTTATTTTGCCTATCAATTTATATTAGTTTCATGAAGATTCACATCACAATTATTCTTTCTTTTTTCATCATATAAGTTTGATTTGTAACAAAAAAAAGTACATAAAGGTAAGAAATACTTCATTGAAATTTTCATTTTTTATCTTCTCTATTTTTGTCTATATAAATTCGTATTTGATTTGTGAAGGAAATTAACATGTAACAAAAAAAAATAATACATGAAGTTAATAAATATATCATTCTTAAGTCTTTATTTTTTCATTTCCTTTATTTTGTCTATATAGATTCAAATTTATTTTCATGAAGATTCGCATACAAAGTTATAATTTCTCTTCTTCATAATACTTGTTTGTGAATTAACTAACATGTAACAAAAAAAAAAGTATATGAAGGTAAGGTATATTTCATTCTTAAGTCTTTCTTTTTATTTTTATGTACTTAGACATGCTTTCTTAATATATATTTTTATGTTTGTATTATAATTTATCAAATAAGTATGATTGAAAAAATCTCGTTAATTCTTAACAATGTTTTGTCCATATGCAATTACTCTTTCTAATAGTTAGTTTTCCATATATAATATAGTTTGATTATAATATTTGTTAGATTTCAAGAAATAATTATTATTTACTATTGTTATTACTATTGAAAAGATAATATATAAATATATTAAATATGGTTTATATTTCGTTCTTTCTTTTGACATAATTATTTTTAATTCGTATATGCTTTTTTTTATTCAGTTGGTTGCATATATGAAGAGTTTGACATATGGATAAAAACATGATGACGGATCTCTTTGCAAAGGAAGATGCTACAAGGAAAAAAAATGAAGCATAATTAGAGACTATTTTTTCACTTTGAAATTTATTAACAACTTAGTTACTTTCGCTAGAGTTTTTAAAATTTTAATTTATGTAAATAATTTAGCTAAATGTATTATATTGTCAATGCTAATCATTTGATCCTTTACTATTCTATTTTCTCTTTGTTATGAAAAAAATAAATATAATTATTTAATTTTAACAACAACAAATTTTATGATGATTAGTTTCACTTTTATTATAAATTATAAAAGTAATTGAAAAATATATATTATTATTTTCATGATGTCATTTTTTGCGTATGTAACAATCTGTCGTCGTTCTTTTTGCTTTGAAATGCATTTATAATTTTTATGTAATCACCAATTATTATATTTTCTCTGTTCATTTTTTGTATTTTCACACATTTTTTTTATTTTTTTATTTTACAAATAAAATCAATACATAATTAGTAATACATTTAGTGGCTAATAAAATTATACATTTAAATTATTTATAACTCATGTCTCTTCATCTTACTTGTAAAGTTTAATACTAAATATGAATCATGACTTTATATGCTTCATTTTTCGTAAATCTTATAAGTATTTAATTAATGTTTAAAAAATTATAATAAGCAAATCTATATATATATAAAAATCTGGATATGAAAGTGCTGATGTGGCACCCCTCATAGGCCAGCATTAGAATTTATATATTTTATCTTTTTTTAAAGCTTTTTTTCTCTTAATTTTATCTTGATATATTGGTTAAATTAAATAAATATCCTCTATTCATTATTTCTTTTAAATTCCTCCATTAATACCTTTATTATTTTAGATATATATAAGTTACAATTTATCCCTTTAAATATTTAAACCTTTCCCTATTCCTTCTTAAAAGTATTACTAAATTATAATTAAGACACTAATGACCAATATAAGTTATAATTGTAGGTATTGATTACTCCATTACTCTTTTAATTTATTTATTCAATAGTTAAGAATTTATGGATTACTATAAATACTAAAACCATGCCATCTTCATCAATGCAAGAATTTTTTATTTTATTTTTCCTTTCTTCATCATATTTATACTAAAGTACATCACTTTGGTTATTTCTAATTTTATAATATATAGTTTATTTGTTACTAACTTTTACAATGTGGAAGATAAGATGAGCATTTGACAATTTTGGAAATTCAAATTCAATGAGAACAATATCTAATTTGAGTTACCAAGGCACATCACTTTGATTATGTCTAATTTTATATATATATATATATATATATATATATATATATATATATATATAGATTCTTTGTGACTAACTTCAATTGTTAACACTTAACAGTGTGGACGAGTAGACGAGTATATGACAATTTTGGAAATTCAAATTCAATTTTGATGAGTACAATATTTCACTCATGTTACTCTTTTTATTTCAGTTTGTTTGATGTCTTTTATTTACAATATCTTTTTTGTTCTTTTTTTTTTGTTTTTATTGCTTTTTTCCTCATTATTGATGATTTTACTTATTATTTTGCGCATTTTTTTAAATAATCTTTATTATTTATAATGGAACACAAGATGAACATATGACAATATTTAAGTTTAACTTACATAAACTCACAAGGAAAAGGAACCCTACATTAATGTTTATGTCCATTAATGTTCAAATGGTGTAAGTGAACATTGAGAGTGTGTACAAATTGAATAATTAGAGGCTAGGATAATTTTCTTTGGTATTCCTACAAAGATTATTTTGTTTATTTGTTTAATTTTAATTTATTTTAATTTTCTTTGGTACTCCAACAAGTATTCTTTGATTAATTTATCTAACTATAATTTATACCTACACTAAATAATATTTTTGAAATTTCAGGTATATTAATTTTAACTTTGAAGACTTGAATCGTTTTGTTTATTATCTTTTAAGGTTTTTTTAATGGTTTCAACATTGTATATATTTTATTTTGAATAATTTGAGAATTAGGAAATTTCACAATTTTTATTTATGTTTACCTTTTAGAATAATTTAGAAATTGTAACTAAAATATAGGTAAGTTTAAAGTTGTATTTTAGTTAATACATATATATAATTTGGGTTTAATTTATTTGAATACTTTATATTATTTACGTATTTAACACTATTTATCTTTCAATCTATTCATTTTTATATAAATAATAGGCAATATATTATAATCGTAGTAAAATTAGTCAAGATAGAAAATGATTTACAAACATTTCATAATCTAAGATTAGTGAAAGATGAAAAAAAAATTCATTACTAAAGGAAAGTATAATACTTTTGAAGGAAAAAAATAGATATTAGAAAAAAACTATATTAACATTAAGCTTATTATATTATTAAATTAAATTTAAATTTCATAAAGAGTTCAACTTATTACATTAAATTTACTTTTCTTATTAAAATAAAAAGAATAAATTTAGGATTTTATTTTATAATTTAAAAAATTTTCTTAAGCGATTTCAAATTACAAAAGATATAAAATTTAAGTACTAATAATAAACTTAATTAAGACTTAGAATTTGATATATTTAGATTAAAGACTATAAAGAATCTTTAGAAATATATTTAGTAATCAACTATTCAAAAAATTAATTATTTAGCAAATTTAACGAGTAATTTTTTATCGCGCAAAGCGCGGCTAAGTTCACTAGTGTAATAATAAAATAAAAGAAAACAATATTGTTTTGACAAAATCGGAGTTTGGATAGAACATCACTACTCCTAGAAAAGATAGAGAAAATTAAAACATCTAAAATATTTTCAACCTAATACAATATATTGTTATTTCAACATATTATCCCTTATTTCATTTACTTCATCACGGTGAATATTTTGTTCTAATATATACATATACAAAACAAACAAATATATATTATATGTTTTACAAAAGTTTATGATATCACAGACGAGAAGAAATATAAATATTATCTATATATTCGATACTAACATAAATATTATATATTTCATATTATTATCTTATAAATATTTTATATAATCGCGCGAAGCGCGAATAGTTTCACTGTTTACCAAATAAGCCCAAGAAGATATTTATTGAAATTCAGCAGCTTATGCCGTGTGTACCATTAATTCAGTTCACATCTATAGGTCCAGAAGAAGATTATTGTAAAGAAAAATATTTATTTATTTATTTATTATGATTGACATAAATGATGAAGTGAGGTGCTAAAAGAGTGGTTGACGCTCATTATTGTTATCCACAAACCCAAATGAGTTTATGAACAAACTCTCTTAGCTGTCCTAGAAAATCATTTTTGTGCTTCACTATAAATATATATATTATTTTAACTGAGAAAGAAGCCACTGAGTAACAGTAAAGTTATGTAACTTCATGAGGTTTATAGGTTATGAATTTGATCCATGCTAATTTAAAATGTACTGTTTATTTTTTGAAGTGAAATTTTTTTCTGGATGTTATAACGTGAAATGTTTTGTGCACCGAGTTATTTTTTTGAAAATAATTGTTCTTCTAGTTGTACCGTCATTTTCACGTGAGAACTTTGGTATGTTCATTTACTCTTACGCTGTCAACCCCACCTAATCAGACGGAATTTATAATTATGCAAATGATTTTACCACAGGCAAACGAACATATCAACATCATGAAACCAATGGAGTATATTCTACTTAATAAGTCTATGATTTTGTCAACCAGAAATTTGTTTCTTTTGGCAGAAAATATGAAGAAAATGTTGGTAATTATTGAGAATTTTGACAACTTCAAGGTTATCGATACGTTTTACCGACAACTAAGTAGGCCATTACAAAATTAAGCTTCCTTCAATAGTACTAATATATACAAATAGGAAATATAACAAACGAATTGTAACAACATTTTATTGGAAAACAAATGCAATCGTTAATGACATCTATGACCAAACGCTAACTCATTGTCAAAGCTGCAATCAAATTCAGTAACGAATTAATCACATTGTTGAAGAAACCACTTTTTGATGCCCAACTCTTATAAGATTGTGTATGCACGTCTCAATTAAATAAAAATTCTACTTACTTGATAAATCATGGATTTCTTCTTTGACAAGACATATAATTATTATTTAAGATGCTATCCACACGTTATGTGTCTAATCTTAAGTGTCCAAAGATCCAATTTATTGATAGTATGAGTATTGATTGGAATCATCTATAATCAGTATATACCTGGCAAGTCCAACTGGCTATTTGTGTAATAATTACAGCAGAAAGCCTGATAATGAAAACAGGCCCAACGTTAAGGCCCAAGTGTATTATGTTCCGGAAAGGGAATCTTACGTAAATAAGAAAATATTTATATCAATATTTTTTTTCACTTGATCAATTTTAGTATATTTATAAGATAGTTTCTATATATATACAAAGAACAATTTATAAAATATATATAATACAAATTTTATTGATAGATAATATATCTGTTACACATTTTAATGCAATGCGTCGATTCTTACCAAACAAGTATTATTTATTTTGGAACAATTGTAATACGTATATATTCCATATATAATTCACTTTTAATATATATTGCAAATTTATTGTAATATTATTATAAATAATAGTAATAAATAAAAAATATCGTTAAAACTAATAATTAATTATTGAAATGTACTTGTTCGAGTAATTTTTTTCCTTCGGGAAAGCGTGCAGATTGCCCATAAGTTTGGTTCATTTCATTTCGCAGGAAACAATTGTTTTTTTAAAATTTATGAGAAATAGTAGTAGTATTTTGTTTTTCGAAAGTATAAATACAAGTGATTCTTGTTAAAAAAATTCTTTCATGACGAAAGTAAATGTTTTTCCTTAAATCAAATGCATTAACATATTATTTTACATACTAAGAAAAATGTAAACTAAACGTGTTTACATTAAAAAAATATTTATTTTAAGATCATAACTTGCTGATAAAGAATGAATATATATCGCCATAAAAGATGAATTATTTTATTTTTTCACTTTTAATTAAAGATTTTAAATTTAAGTTTGAAAAATTTAAAAAACAAAAAACTATTAAAAGCATCACCAAACAAAATGGTTGAATCTGAATTTAATTAAATCCTTATGCAGATACCATGCATTAGACACCTGAAACAAAAACAAAAACTTATTTACTTTCAAGTGTGCTTACACATTCATAGCTAGAATGACGTGTTGGAAAAGAGTATATATTGTTGATCAAGTATCACACATTGCAATGATCTTTTCTATCACGGCTAGCTTTAGGGTATGAGTTAGACATAAACATAATTTTACATGATATCAGAATTTAAAATTCTTTTGCTCGCTCAGTATTGATTCAAAAAAAAAAAAGTAACACATTGCAATGACCCATTCTACCAAAAAGCATGTAAACCTTTTTACTTCACCAAATAATTATCGCTTGCTCCATTAAACGTAAGTCAACAAACTACCTTATAAAGAGGACACACATATCTCAATTGATTTATATCATAGAGAATAAACTAAATAAAAGTAGTTGTCCACTGGACAAACTACTAGGAAGTTATAGCAGTTAGGACTTAAGAAGGGATGCAAAAAAAAAAATAAAAATAGTGGCACTATTGATGATTCAAAGGAGAAAGATGTGTTACCAAAGAGTTGAATCTCAAGCACCTTGACCAAAGAAAGCATAAAATTAGTTGTGGAATGCTCAACTACCAAGGAAATGTGAGAATACTATCAAAAAAATAAAAAACAATTAATTTTGCTAGAAGCTTAGATAAGACACCATATCTCATCCTTAATCAATTTGTTACTGCTCTGACAGACTTTTATATAAGGGAAGAGGAAAAAAAAGCGCCATAACAAAATAATAACATTGTATTATCTGTCCAAAAAGGCAAATGAAGAGGAAACAACAACATCAATATACCGAAACATTGACAAAATAAATTTTTGTTGGGTATTCAAAGTTTTATTTTTGCTGGATATTCAGCAACAACAACAACTATCAAGGAGATGTGGGAATACTATCAAAAAAATAAAAAACAATTAATTTTGCTAGAAGCTTAGGTAAGACACCATATCTCATCCTTAATCAATTTGTTAATGCTCTGACAGACTTTAATATAAAGGAAGAGAAAGAAAAAGTGTCATAACAAAATAATAACATGGTATTATATGTCCAAAAATGAAGAGGAAGAGCAAACAACAACATCAATATACCGAAGCATTGGCAAAATAAGTTTTTACTGGATATTCAAAGTTTTATTTTTGTTGGATATTCGGCAACAACAACATCGATATACCGAAGCATTGACAAAATAAATTTTTGCTGGGTATTCAAAGTTTTTTTTTTACTTGATATTCAAAGCAAGCTAGGAGTAACTGTTCCTCTACTCCCTACTTGAGGGAAAATGTTGAAAAAGAAGAAAACTGACGATTGAAACATGTCAAAGGAACAGGTCCAATGCAGTTGACTGACCGACTAACCTATCTAATTAGAATCACATTAGGATTAGATTAATTATATTTATTAGAATTATATTTTGTCAATAATTATATTAGATTAGAATTATATCAAGACTAGTAATAGATTAATATTAGAATTATAGTATGATTAAGATTTATATTATTTATAATTACATTATTATTATTATAATAGTAGTATGTATTGTAATAAGAGTCTAAGTATAGTTCACTTAGAACTTTACAATTCTCTCATATATAAGAGCTTGAAAGATATTTGTAATAAATTAACATAGAACATCCAATAAACAAATGATTTAATTGATCCATTTGCATTGGGACCAGTGCTTAAAGCTCTGCTAATGTCATTAAGCCTTGGTTTGAATCTTATTTTTATATTTTTAATTTTGCTATTTTTAAAGCATTCACAATCTTAAAATTATAGATCAATAGTCGAAATTCATTAAATGCATCAAATAGTATAAAGAAATTATGTTTCCAATTCAAATATTAACGTGACTTAAACGCTAGATACATAATATATAAGCATTTCTCTAAAGAAAATTAGACAATGAGCTGCATAAAACGTAAGGTGGAAGAAGTGATAAGTTGCTTGATTTGATACAACCTTAAGAAAAATAAATAAATTTCTATTTATGACTATAAATTTTTTTATTAAGGGTAAAATACCGCAGAAAATATAGAATTAACGACAGATGAAATTTCACAACTAAACTGCAAAAATGCCATGCTAATTTCATTTAGGGACAAATTATATATTAAACTGCAATTAGCTAGGAGATATTTAGCAAGTATTAGTAAGATCTACTAATAAATTCCATAGATAATTCTATATTTTTGAAATTAAATTATTTCCAACTCTAAAAAAATAGTATTTTTTTTTAAACTGACTAAAAAAAAGTAAGTTACATGAATTATATAAAAGAAGTATTATTTTTATGACCATTATGAACTAAATAAGGAAATAAAAGAAAACTAATCTCTAACAAAAATATCAAAATCTATTGGTTAAGTTTGTCCTAGTATAGAAGTGTCCAAAACTCTGAACCTTCTTTGCACTTTCCTGACGATGTTAAACTTTAACATAAAAAGGGGATTCCATTGTGAGATCACAAGTATATATGTATGTTCTTAAACCTCTCAATTCTCAATCACCCTGATTTTTTTTATTCTTGTGGACAAATATATATTATTGAAAAACATTAGTGTAATTACCAAGTCTGAATGCTTCACAAAAAAAGTTTTAACTAAATTATGGGCACTGATATATGGTACATGATCAATTGAATATCTTATTTCATTAGAAAATAAGTAACATAATATAGTAATCAAGAGATACAGTCAATAACTTGGTACAATCAATTAAGAGAAAATTATATATAATAGCAAATTAATAAATCAAATTAATTGTTATAATCACCCTTTGATTTAATTGTGTCCCATAGCAAACTGTTTGTCAGTCACCTCTCTCTCTCAAAGTCTCACTCGCCACTCTCCTCTGTCGCTCGTTTCCTCTCACTTTTATACAAACACAAGTAGATAAAATATGTTTCTATTTGTATAAAGCAAGAGGAAATTGATAAATACATATATTTTTGTTCCCCTCTCTCTCCTCTCCCAGATCTCACTCACCACTCTCCTTAATCTCGCTCGCCTCTCTCGCTATACAAACAAAAATGAAATGTGTAAATTGTCTTTCTGTTCATATAAAGCGAGAGAAAATTGTATATAAACATGCAAATACATATATTTTCGTCCTACACACTTATAATTATACAATTAAAATACTCCCCTGTCCAATTTCTTTTGCCTTTCTCTCTTTCTCGTTTCATACAAATTCAAATTGTAAATAATTTTTCTCTTTCTCTTTTTGTACAATCCGATTCAATTGTATATTCCCTGCCCAAGTCTCTTTTGCCTTTCTCTCTCTCATTTTAGACAAATTCAAATTGTATATAAAACGTTCTATACACTTATAATTATACAATTCGTTTCATACACTTTGTTTTATACAATTCTCTGCCCAAGTATCTTTCTCTTTCTCGTTTTATACACTTCGTTTTATACAATTCGCTTCAAATTGTATATGTATAGCGAATTATATATTTACATGTTTGTTGTGGAGTGCAATCATACAAACATTGTTATAGCATACAAATATAAATTTTATGTTTGTTATATATGAAAGTTGCTAATCAATTAAAGCACATAGATTGTATGGTTTTTTTTGCACTATGAGTGTGTATAAAATAAAAACTATGTTTCCATTCACAAATAAGTTAGAATTTGCTATATAAATCTTTCCTTCTCCATTTAAGCTTATTACATATCGTGATCATAATTAGAAACAAAACTTATTATTTAAGCTAACTCATCATATGTTACGTGCACGATACATGTTCTAAGGAATATAATCAATTTAAATCTATGCTAATCTTGTATGACGTACTGAATATCATTCTTAACATAAGTAATTCTGCAACACATTTTGTGAATATTAGACGTTAGTATAATATTCAATGTCATATAACATTATTAGTAGGGAGGATATTGACAATGCAATGATAATGGAACAAAATTCCAAATCCATATTATACATGATGTTTCATTTTCGAAGTGCACATAAATGTTTGAACAATGAAGCTCCTAATTTGATATCTCATGAACATTTAATATAATATGCCTAATAATAAAACACAACTCAATTATTGTACTAAATATAACGAATGCTCTCATATTGTAAAGTACATTAACCATAAATCATGATGCATCATGCATGTCCTTGTACTTGATGTTACAAAACTATAGTGGCTTTTTTTCTTGTTCTGTTGCAAAAAATATTCATGGAATATGACCATGATTTAAAGGGTCGTCATTCCTTTTGCATGTAATTTTTTCACCAATGATATATATATGTACGTACTACGTACACAACATAATGCACCACGCTTTTTATTTTATTTTTTTAAAAAAATCTATTGATATAAAAATATACGTGTATAAACTGTAATAACTGTGTAAAATGTATTATCAATTATAATAATTGATAATTCAAAATATTTAATAGGCGAACAAACAATGTTGTAGGAGGTAAAATGGATAATTTTTAGAGTGCATTTAAACAGTTCATAACCTAAGCCCTAGGCTAGTATCACTTTCCATAATATTTATTGTATGAAGCACTATAGAGAGAATATTTTGAAGTTTATAAAAACAAAATTTACATATTTTGGCAACTATATAAACATATTATTAATAGTTGACAATTTAAAATATTGAATAGACATATTAAAAGAGTTCAGTTGGTGGTCGGAATTCAAAATTTCTGCAGAGATATTTCTCAATTCTTTTTAAGAATAGTTACTTACTATCAATATATGTGTGTGAATTAGTGGGAGGTTAATTAAAAATTAGTAATATATAATTGTCTGCTCCGTTACTTGTTAGCCAACCTTTTGACATTTCCATTGACTTAACTGAAAAATTGAGATTGTAAGATATCGAATGGCTAAAATGGTGACTCAATTTCTTCGGCTACTACAAACATTAATTCCTATAAATAAGGTTGTAACGTCCATGAATTTTTTGTTTTCCATTTTCATTGAAAGCTATAGAGACATTTGCGTTTCACCATTGCAAAACCCATACTGAATCATCCATCCTTCTCCCCGCCCGCCGTCACCACTATCGCCACCTCCTGACCTCCGTTTCCGTTTATGGCCAATTTCATCATTTCCCTAAACCCCCCATAGAAGTAACAAATTGCACCTTGATTATTATTATTATTATTTTCTTTGATATTTTTTTTTATCTTTTGTTAATTGATTGTCCGCTATTACGATGGCGGACATAGTGAAACAAATTCTAGCACGGCCAATACAATTGGCAGACCAGGTAACAAAAGCGGCAGATGAAGTTTGTAATTTTAAGGCAGATTGTCTTGAAATTAAAGCGAAAACAGAGAGGCTGGCCGCGCTGCTAAGACAGGCAGCGCGAGCCAGCAATGACTTGTACGAGCGTCCAACGCGTCGAATCATTGATGACACGGAACAAGTTTTAGACAAGGCACTTACTCTTGTATTCAAATGTTGTGCAAGGGGATTGAGTCGGGTTTTCACGATTATACCAAATGCTGCATTGAAGAAAACGGCACAACAGCTTGAGAATTCATGTGGTGATGTTCAATGGCTGTTACGTGTGTCTACTCCAGCGGATGATCGTGATGATGAGTATCTCGGGCTTCCTCCTATTGCAGCTAATGAACCAATTTTGTGTCTGATATGGGAACAGATTGCAATTTTGTGTACAGGGTCGTTAGAAGATCGTTCTGATGCAGCGGCTTCGCTTGTATCATTGGCTAGGGACAATGAGCGCTATGGGAAGTTGATTATAGAAGAAGGTGGGGTTGCACCATTGTTGAAATTGGCTAAAGAAGGGCGAATGGAGGGTCAGGAGAACGCATCGAGGGCTATTGGTCTTCTTGGTAGAGACCCTGAAAGTGTTGAACAAATTGTAAATGCTGGTGTTTGTTCTGTGTTTGCTAAGATTCTAAAAGATGGGCATATGAAAATTCAGGTTGTAGTGGCTTGGGCAATTTCAGAATTGGCTGCAAATCATCACAAATGTCAAGATCATTTTGCTCAAGCAAATACTATTAGGCTATTGGTTAGTCATCTTGCTTTTGAAACAATTCAAGAACATAGTAAATATGCTATTGCTACAAAACATCAGAACATGTCCATACACACGGCTGCCATGGCACATTCTAATTCTTCTAGTACTAGCAAATTCAGTGATACTGGAGGTAAGCTCGAAGATGATGACAATAGAACTCATAGTAAAATTCTTCATCCTATGGATAATCAAGCAACCAACCAAATGCATAGTTTGGTTTCAAGCGCGATGGCCTTGAAATCCCAGGCACAGAATCAGCCCAACAATCCTATATCAAGTACAAATCAACAGCAGCAGCGACAAAACCCGAATCAGCAGAGGAGCCACCATGTTGGACTGACAGGGACTAGCATTAAAGGGAGGGAATATGAAGATCCTGCTACAAAAGCTGAAATGAAAGCAATGGCTGCCAGAGCACTGAGGCATCTGTGTGCAGGAAATGTTAGCATTTGTACTCATATTACAGAATCCCGAGCTCTTTTATGCTTTGCCGTTTTGCTAGAGAAAGGCCATGATGAAGTACAATATCATTCAGCCATGGCACTTATGGAGATCACAGGTAAGTGTATCACATTTAGGCTTTAGCTAATAAAATAGATGTGTTTATAAATCAACGAAAAGTGAAGGTTGTAATCCGTTTTAACCCTTGTGGATTAACTTAACTCGTTCTGCAGGAGTTGCTGAGCTAAATTCAGACTTGAGACGTGCAGCTTTCAAGCCGACTGCACCTGCTGCCAAAGCTGTGCTTGATCAATTTTTGAGAATTATCAACCAGGAAGATTCAGAATTGCTCATTCCAAGCATCAGATCTATAGGCCATCTGGCAAGGACCTTTCGAGCAACGGAAACCAGACTCATTGGTCCATTGGTGGTTCTGTTAGATGATAGGGAACCAGAAGTAACTAGGGAAGCTGCAATTGCATTGAACAAATTCGCTTCCTCCGATAATTTCCTGAGAGTCAATCACTGCAAGGCCATAATACAGGCAGGAGGTACCAAGCACCTAGTTCCACATGTTTACTTTGGTGAACAAATGGTTCAAGTTCCTTGTTTGATTCTCTTGAGTTACATAGCAACCTATGTTCCTGATAGTGAGGCATTAGCTGATGACAATGCACATATAGTGTTGGAGTGGGCTACAAAACAGGGACACCTAATGCAAGATCCTACTGTTGAAGAACTTGTGAACCAAGGCAGAGAAAGCATGGAACTTTATCAGTCCAGAGGCTCACGCCTGTGAACCTATCAAGTTTTGTAATATGTCCCAAATTTAGGTACTCCTTTAAACTTCCCTCTTCCAGTTTTGTTGACAATATTGACGAGGTAAGGGTAAGATTTGCGTAATACTTTACCCCGCGGGTGGAATTAGAATAGGTATGTTGTTGTTTATACAAGATTATAACATGTTAGTCAATGTACAATGTTAGTCTGATGAAATATGTTGAGTTTGATTCAATTATGCAAGTGTTATCATGGTTTAGGTTGAAACTCGAGGCCCTCTTTATCATGGACCAAAGTTGATGATATCAAATGTGTAACATAAACAAGACACAAGCAAATTCTTGGAGCAGTCCAAGACGCTGGTTAGAGATAGGTAATCAAGACGCAAATGAACAAAACTGGTAGGTTTTGAATCTGAATTCAGTTTTGCTGCAGTCAAATCTTTTGATTGATTCATCTATTTTTCATATAGTTTACTTTGGAGTTGGAGCAATGGCCAAGATTCGTGACCTCTTGATTACTGAAGACGTTACCTCGAGATCTTTTTAGATGTAATTCATTCCCACTTTTGTAACTCGCAATGTGAATATGTCACATTAAGCTTATACTGAATTTTGCACTTGTACTATAGTTAGATCATGTACATTTACCCCAGAAAAAAAAGAGTAGAAAACTTACTTCATGGGCTCATACGATTACGACTTAATGGTGACTTAACATAAAAATGATTCTCCATTCAAAATTAAAGAAACTTGCTTTTAAAATTCCTGTAGTCAAAAGTTGTTATTCCATAGCTAGAACCACTCAATAATAGAACCGTATTCACCAACAGGGTACATAACCATTATCATTAAAGCAAGCCATAAACAAAAGTAAGGGATCATTTCCAACACTAACTCAAAGATCCAAATAACACAAACAAACATGCATTTCAACAAAAAAGAAATTAAGCAATCGAAAAATGGATGTGAAATTTCAAATTGAAAAATTAAAGATAGATTTAAGCAAGCAGCTTAAAAAATTGATATTGCTTCAAAAACATGTATGTTTTTACTTGTACAGAGAGTATTCATTGCATCGTCGACAATGCTAAAAGCTTCAAATAATACTAATACTACTAAAAAAGGCGACCATAAAACACACTGAAAACATAGCAGGCCGCGATCACTGACCACCACTGGTGCATTCACGGGCAAAGTGGCCGTCCTCGCCACATTTGTAGCAACGGCCACCGCCTCCTCGTCCACCACCTCCTGAGTATCTACCACCACCGCCTTCATTCTGGTTACAATCACGAGCGAAGTGGCCTGATTCACCACAGTGATAACAACAGCCTCCACCACCACCTCTTCCCCCGCCGTATCCTCGATTACATCCACTGTCTCCATCACCGTATCCACGGCTTCCACCTCGGCTACCACCGTAGCCACCATAACCACCACCTCCAGAGACCGGTGCTCCATCAGGCCCGGTAACATCAACAGCCTTGGAACGGCCATCATTGCCGGACTCAATCACGTACTCTACTTCCTCACCATCAGAGAGACTACGGAAACCCTGAGCTCTAATACCGGACTGGTGAACAAAGAGATCAGTAGAACCATCTTTAGGAGTTATGAACCCAAAGCACTTCTCGTTACTGAACCATTTGACGATTCCTTTACACCTTTGATCCGCCATTTTTTTACCTCACAAACAGAAATCCTAAAACCCCTTTGGAATTGTTTCAGCAAGTGGATGCTATTTTATATACCTCAGTGCCACCTTGCTGGGCAGTGGGCCATAAGGTTAATTTCATAAAAAAAAGACAAACTGTCAATTAAATGTTTTTCAATTTATTTATTCATTTATCATCATAATATATTCTCATACTCATTTAAAAGGCAAGTAATCAATAAGATTATATAATAAACTTTCCCTAATTCATTTATTGAAAAAAAGATAATCATTTAAATCATAATAATTGCCTCTCTCTTAATTCTCCTTATTTCCTTCTTTTTTTGTTGATTTTTTTCCTTAAATCATAGTATTATTCTTTGGTTATATAATCTGATTTCATATATATTTGTACTCTTGACTGTTTTAAATTTCTTTTGAAAACTGTTTTGTCCTATTTCTATATAATTATCATTTTTTATTTTTGATAACTCTTTTGTCCTATTATATATATATATAGAGAGAGGCTGTTTTTGACAGAAGGATAGAAAGGCAATTTGGAAATTTTTACTTTATATATTTCTCGTACGAACTGCAATTAATTCATACTATTTTATAAAGTGGAAAATTGCTTACTTTCTAATTAAAAAAATTAGTGTAAATATTTACATAAAGACACATAAATAAAATATCTAGAAAAGTTAATAAAGAGATAAGTAGAGGGGTCAATTATTCCAATGTGATGAGGTATAAAGTTGTTATGCTGTGTATGGAAATTATTCAGCCCAAGAATAATGACTGAGCCCATCACTGGCCCAAATAGAAAATTCCAATAGTGGAATATGCCTCACTATTTGTATTAAATTAAATAATTTATGTAAACTGTTAAATTAAACTAATAAAGTTAGGGTTTTTTCAATCTCCAGTTTTTTGGATTTCTCATGTCGATGATTCATATAAATATATTATAATCTTCTACGCAATTAAAGTATTGTTTAATTCTATCAAAATATAACTATATTTTTTTAAAAAAAAATAAGCACAGAATATGATATGAAAGATCACTAAAACAATCAACAAATAATAATAATAATAATATAATTATTGCATGATGAAAATATTGTAAATAATTAAGTCAAAATATAATTTTTGAAGTACTAAATTATTTGAAAATAAATCGGCAAAACATTAATTACATTACTAAATGTTAAAAGAAAACTACAATAAGGTTATATATTTTAATTGCTCAAATCAATATAAAAGTAAATGACAAATACAAAATATTATTGTTATAGATAGTGTTGAATTGATCTCTTTTAGTTTAATTCTATTTTGAGCTTTATTAGAGTTTTATTGGACCATTGAAATTCTAAAATAACATGACTATATATATTTTAAAAAGATATAAGAGTTATTTATAAATTATATCAAAGTAATTATTTCTTCTATATGTAAAATAAATTTAAAAATAATATATATAAATGTCAGATTAGTTTAGTTTTGTGTAGCCTCTTTTAAGTTAAATAAGAAGCTCGTTTAATAAGCAAGGTTTTTCCGATTGAAAGATTTGCCTGCGATAGAGATCACAATCCCGTGAAGGCGGCTAAGCAAGTCTTGTATACGAGCTTTCACCCAGATAAAAAAGACAAGCTAGCAAGAAAAATTATTTCATTAAGTAAGATAAGTAAGAAGCAAGGGCTCAGCTTTCACGCGAAAGTTGTTGCGCAAAAAGACAAATGCATAGCATAAAAGGTTATTTCACTAAGTAAGATAAGTAATAAGCAAGGGCATAGCTATCACGCGAAAGTTGCAAGCGCATAGCTATCGCGCGAAAGTTGCAAGGACATAGCTATCACGCAAAAGTTGCAAGCGCATAGCTATCGCGCGAAAATTGCAAAGGCACAACTATCACACGAAAGTTGCAAAGGCACAGCTATCGCACGAAAGTTACAACACCTTTATTGTTCTTTAGTGCATTTTGTTGATTTTTGGAAGTGAACCTAACCTAGAATCGATGAAGCAAAGCAAACTCAAAAAAAAAATTCCCAGGCACCTTTGATATCTTATTTGTCATACGCTAGCACCCTTTGAAATCTTATTTGTCAAACGCTAGCACCCTTTGAAGTAAATTATTGCCATCATCAATGAAAGAATGAAAACAAAAAGAAGACTTGTAGCTTGATCCTTGTATTTTTTCTTCTCAATTACGATTTAATTTAATTTTAGATAATAATAGTAAGCAAATTTGCGAACCAATGTTAGCTTCTTGAATCGGAAATTTATGAAAACAGTTTTTGTGATTCATTCAAGATTTTTATATTCATAATACACCAATCTATTTTAAAAATTAATCAATTATCTTCACATGAATCGTCTAATCAACTGGTGATTGATACATCAACAATAAATTTAAGCATCAAGTATGAACTATGAAAATAGAGCAACAAATTGCACATCCATCCATTCACTCGAAATCAGAATAGAACAAACTCATCAAAACCTTTCTTGTGATATTCACTCATCGTTAAACACACATTATCATTGTCAATTATGGGCCAATAAACCCAGAGCTCATGCGGAGAGAGTCTTAGAGCAACTGGGCTTCAACAATTAGTTAAAACTCCAAATGAACCAATTTGATGAAACAACCCCAACAATCAATAATCAACTTTTAACACAAAATACACGCTAGAGGATCAGTTTATCTGGAATATAATAAGAGTCAAAAGTTATACTAATAAGAACAACACTGCCTGCTTAAAAACACAAATAACAATCCAACTCATGGAGTATACTAATAAGAACAACACTGCCTGCTTAAAAACACAAACACAATGGACACAAAAAGGATCAGTTTCCCATACACACAATGAATTCATCTAGCTTCTCACAAAAATATAATATGGAACCATAAAGTGAAAGAGAATTTAGCAGCATAATAATTGATATTGCTTTCGAAAACATGAATGTCGACATGTACAGAGAGTATTCATTGTCGCACCAACAAAACTATAACTCCCCATTACAAAAAGCATGATACTACTAACTACCATCAACCACCAGTACAAAATAAGATAAAAACAAGCAATACTAGAGATAATCATTCAAGACTAACAGTGTCAATAAGCACCGGAAACATAAAAACAGCAAAAACAAACATAGAGATAACGATCAATGGCCGCCGCTGGTGCACTCGCGGGCGAAATGACCTTCTTCGCCGCATTTGTAGCAGCCTCCGCCGCCGCCGCCGCCGCCACCGGAGTACCTACCACCTCCACCACCAGAATATCTACCTCCACCGCCTCCGCCACTGCCACCATCCTGTGGACATTCTCTAGCGAAATGCCCAGATTCCCCACATTTGAAGCAGCCTCCGCCGCCTCCGCCACCTCCTCCATAGCCTCCACCGCCTCCGTAGCCGCCACCACCTCGGCTACCTCCTCCGTAGCCACTGTCACCACCTCCATAACCACGATTTCCTCCTCGGCCACCACCGTAACCTCCGCCTCCACCGTAACCACCGCCTCCGCCGTAACCACCTCCATCACGTCCTCCACCGCTGCGGGAACCTCCTTTAACAGCCGCTTCATTAGGTCCAGTAACATCGGAAGCCTTAGCCCTACCATCTGAGCCAGACTCAATCTGATACTCAACATCCTCACCTTCAGCTAGGCTTCTGAATCCTTCAGATCTGATACCAGACTGGTGTACAAACAGATCTTCAGAGCCATCGGCGGGGGTGATGAACCCAAACCCCTTCTGGTCACTAAACCACTTGACAGTTCCCTTGAGCCTCTCACAACCCTCATCAGCCATTTTTTTCGCTCACAAAGAAAAAGAAACCCTAAAACCCTTTGATTGTGTTCTCTTGGGAAAGTCACCGTGGCCTCTATCACAAAGGGATGGTCAGCTATATAGTGTGAGGCTGAGTGCCACGTTTTGTTTTGGGCCAAGAATTTAGTGGGCCACGATTCTCTTGCTTTGGAGAATTAAATCAACGGTTGGAAATTTACGAGGTGAACAGACGGTCAGGGTCTCAAGCTTGGAAATACGATAAAATCAATGGTCAAATTTCAAAATCATTTGACTATTTTATCCTCTTTATTTGAATACATATAACTGTAGTGCTCAGGATATTATAGTCATTTCGCTATTTTCATGCAGAAAACGTTCCTGTTCCTTCTGTGTAGCAGATTAGCAGTCAAAGAGTTGTCATTCAAATATCAATCAAATTAGTTATTATTTAAAAAAATCATTAAATTCGAATTGGTGTGTTTTATTAAATTTGGTTCTTTTAGATATTTTTTACAACAAAAATATTTTCAGTAACTTATGAGAATTAAATTCAAGATCTTTCATTAAATTTCTAATTGTTCCGTCCCAATTCCTTTTCATCCTTATCCAACGTCTTCCTATCCCTTTCATTTTATTATAATATACTGTACATAAAAAATAATGTTTCTATTCAATGAATTAATTTACGAAATATGGCTTTTCCATTTAAATGAAAATACAAGCGTATCTTTTTACTATTTCTTGTATTTAATGCGATGGTATCAATATCAAATATATAATGCGATGGAGTAGTATTTTGTTCCTAATTTGTTTCACCGCATATCGTAATAGAAATTATTCTAATGTTAGCTACGATTGTTTATATGAAATTAGATATTTTCATACTCAACGAAATTTGATAGATTTTACACAAATTTCATAGTGTTAAAAGCTAATTATATTTTATTCCTATTTTTAAAAAAAATTATAAAAATTCTTTAAATTTAGTTGAATCCGGGTACATGCTAAAACGTCTCGATAAATTGTGTCCTAGTTTTTGATATATCCCGTTACATCATGTCACATCGTTTCTCAATTTTGAGTACATCACTGAATATCCTAGTACATGTCATACGTCCTAAGATATTGCATAAAGTGATATATCCAACTAATATACCACGTAAATAACGTTCCAACTCTCAATATATTGCGTACATTTCAATGCATCGTAATAGAATGTATTTGATTGATACATCACGTAAAGTAATGTATCCTACTAATATATTGCATAAACTAACAACTTTTGGAAAAATAATAATTAAAAAACACAAAATTTTAAAAAATATAATAAAATAAATTATGTACTTAAATAATTTATCCATTTGTTATTCACACTCAATGATGTTAGATTCATCAATCTTAAATTGTGCTTGTGAGACTCTTGTGCCGGCAGTCATATACCATTGTTTCTCGACATATTTAATCCTTTTTTGAGCTAATTTATGGGTTAATTGGGGGCACATTCTATCTTCTTTAAACTCGTGATAAGAAGTGTTTTCAACTAGAAGAATTGCATGTATGTGTGTAATATATCACTATATTACATGATTTGTGTATAAAAGTGTATATATATAATATTTGATGAAATTATATATACATATAGACATGTTGTAATGTAATATTTATGCATTGTATTAGTTCCTTCCCTCAAAGAAATCGATTTTTTTAGTTTGGATCAGTTCTTATCTTCTTTCTAAATAGTCCTAAATTTTAAATATGAACTCTCTATGATATTTTAATTTATAAAATAATATTTTCACTCAAAAAATGACAATTTTTTTAAGTCTAGATTTCTTGTATCGGGAGTGTAGTCAAATTGTACCTAATTAAGTTATTTTGAGAAACATCAATCAGGTAAATATCTTAGAAAGAATCATCTCCAAGTTGAATTAGTTCCTACTTTTTATTTTGCATCTTTTTTGTTGTAATCTGAATATTGCTGACACGCAGTAATTCCAGAAGAAATTGGGATAAATTCTTTTAACGTGTAGGTCATGATTTGTTCACTTGTGAATTAGTATTTTTCACATAAAATATATTGTGTTATTATTTTTTTTATTTTTTTTACTATTTGAAAAAATATGCAAAGCGCTATAAACTAATAATCGATCATTTAGGCAAAAATCAAGCAGAATCGATCCATTTCACTCCTCTTGTATAATTAGAAAATGCTAAATAACTTTCACTTTGGTTTTTATAAATTTGAGTTCTGTTAGTATCACTGTTCTAAGTCCACTGAATTGTTTGAGAACTTTCACTACAAATATCAGTGTAGACATTAAAATTTTGTAAGACTCTACAAGATGCGTTTAATTCGAGTTGAGACTCTACAAACGGTATTCAACTCAGATAAGGATTCTTGGATGCTATTCAATCCTAAACTCTAAACCCTAGTTTATGGCTATATAAAGGTTACTAAATTCCCTTGAAAGGCATCGCGAAAATTTCATAAAGAGATCAAGATCTCGAATACTCCACAAGTTGATGGTTTATTCATAAAGAGAGATTAAAATCTAAATCATCCTAGTTCGAGAAATACGCTACTAACGACCCTTGAATCATGGATAAATCTTAAGAGAG
Source organism: Solanum lycopersicum (assembly GCF_036512215.1). Classification (NCBI taxonomy): domain Eukaryota; kingdom Viridiplantae; phylum Streptophyta; class Magnoliopsida; order Solanales; family Solanaceae; genus Solanum; species Solanum lycopersicum. Next base: position 93,693,906 of record NC_090800.1, read on the forward strand.
TAAAATCAAGGGATAATTGTAACCCCAATCTATCTAGATTAATAAAATCATTTTTTATTCAAATTTTATTTGTGTGATTTATTTATTTTCCATATGTTTAAAATTTGTTGCAAAAATCAATTACTTGATCATAATTTGACTCATAATTTGGTAATATATGAGTATACACTAATAAAAAAAAATTGTTAAGATAATAACATGAATTTACATTTATTAACTAGTCGTAGAGGGATGGTGCTGTATCATAATTTCGAGTTGAGATAGTAATGACCTATTCATTAGATAATCTTCAGGGTAAAGTTATAGCCGATTTATGGAAATATCTCCTTTTTAAGTTATTATTTAAAGTTTATCTTTGTTTTTAAAATAGTATAAATATAGATTTTGAGGGCGACAGAAAATTAAATATTTGTATAATATCTACAACATTTTAGTCTGTAATCTAACGTTTTCTCATCTAAGACTTGATTGATAATAGTATTTTTTAATTATATAATGAATAAATAAGAAATTAAAAGTGGCCTAGAAGATGATTAATTTCATTTGAAGATGAGTCATAAGATATTTCATATTTCTTTGGTCCCACAAGTGTAATAACAAGTAAAATGCAGTCAAAAGATGTAGTTGAATAGGCAAATTTTTATTCTTCATTATTGTTCATTTGTCACTTTCCAATCCATATCAATGTTTGATACTCTAGGTAAGTATGTCACTTTCAACCACCGACCCATAAAATATCTTGAAATTCTTTTCTTTAAATATAAGTATTTCGTATCTCAATATTCGTGAAATATTAATGATTTCTCAAATTACAAAATTCAAATTCAAAATATTAGAGGAGATTGAATTTCATACAATCCACCAAAACCTTATAGATTAAGGAATGTCACACGGTCACATCATACACTAGTAAAGATCTAAGCATCATATATTAAAATAAGAACAAAAAGTTGGAAATCTTCACTAGAAATATGTTGCATACTACATTAATTAACCAAATCCTCAAATCAAGCTAAGCAAAACTCAAGACGTGGGATGATGGGGGAGGGAGGGAATGGATTGTGGTCATGACTCCGCAAATTTACACATAACAACCCATGCATCTTCGTCTTCATCTTCATCTATCGTACCAGTCATGCATCTTTTTTAATTTTCGTGACGACCTCATAGGTGGTGATGGTGAGTGATGTTGGCCGGAGATGGGCGTGGAGCACCAACATGAGGGAGGAATGGTGGCGGGGACCCCGGTGGAGGTGGGCATTGGTAACATTTGGTGAAAAGACCAAATGTATCAATTTGATGTATGAAATTGGTCATACTGGCCCAACCACCAAATCCAAACCCAACAATAAGTACCCAAACCACCACAAATATATTAATTGTAAACGATCCAGCCCAACGTCCCACAAATTTTGGTGGTTGCTCTACCGCATTCTGCATAATATCAAAGTTTATAATCACCACATATTTTATAACACACCAAAAGTATAAAAGACAAAAACATCCAAGTGCTACTACTATATTATGTGAGATGTGACTTAACTTTATTATTCTCCATTGGTCCTTGTAAATCATAATATGGTTATTTTTTTTTCTATTTTTAAAGTAATAGTATATGTAATAAAATTTACTAACAATTTTAAGAGATGGCGTAGTAAAGATCGGGTACCTCTCGGGCTGCAGCGGATTTAAAGGTGAACATGTAAGCAAGAGCCGGGATAATGTAAACGGTGAAGCTAACGAGGAGTGAACCAACGGAGGAGTTTATAGGGCCGAAAAATGGGAAAACTATGGCCAGAAACCATATCGGAATCACCACCGGCAACCGTGCTGCCGCCCTCTTACACATGCTCTTGCATTCGTGCATGCCAATAGCCTTCTCCCATACAAAATACAATGGTGTGCAAGCGAAACCAAATGTTATGAACTGTAAAAACAACAAATCGATGTTATTTATTTGCTTGCTCGTTAACATAAAGTCAATATTGAACGAGTAAAAATTGGACCTGATGAATAAGCATGAGGATGACAGCCATGTCTCTGAAGGGTGATTTAGGAAGTAGAGAAAATGCATTAGAGTGATCAAGTAACAAATCACCAAATGCCCAATACACTGATGCTGCTGATGGAAGGGTCAGTGTTAACACATAAAGAGTTGCCCATAAGTAAATTGCCTTAAACTTTTGGGGTTTCCACATAGCATGCATTATTTCTCTGCCCAAACAAAACACAACAATTAGCCTCTCCTAAAAGAAAAATCTTTTAAACTCGTATGTATCCTAATTTATTTGTCATACTTTCATTATTAGTCTCGTTCCAAATGATTTTTACAGTTCACAGAAGCTAAAAATCTAGTTGAGTAAATATCAAGATTTATTTGCAGTCCCTTTCATATTTATGATAGGATACTTAATTATTTCTTGGTTAATGGTACCTTTTAATTATGTTAAAAAACAGAAAAAAAGGAACATAAAAGGAAGAGATGTTCAGAGCATTAAACCATTCATTGATTCAGTAACAAATAAAGCAAAAGTGATTCGAAAAAGATATTTTGCTTTCTAACTTAAAAAGGGTAAAAAGGGTTCATAGTAAGTAATGACTTTTTTTTCTTCCCATGCCTGAGAAAGGCACTCTGCCAAATTGAAAAAATTTAAAAAAAAAAAAAACATGTAAAAAGATTAAAGTAAAAGTTAACAGTTGTATAGAGAATAACAATAATAGTTTTTTGATAAGGATTGGTCACCACGTAGTAAATGTTAAAGTTTTGAGGGAATATTTAATATCTTAGACAAAAAAATAATACACTACTATATACCATAGTCCGTTTCTTCAGAACAGTCTAAGGTTTAGTCATTTTCACACAAGAATAATGTTGTAGATAGAGGCGGACCTACAAAATTTAGTGGCTTTGGTTCAAATTCCCGCTTTAAATTTAGTCTTATTTGAATTTTATTTAAAAAGGAAATAAATCAATTAAGATATATCTTACACAGTAACAGCATGTCCCCCAAATGTGTAGAGAATGTTTGTTGCTCCTGTGAAATATAGAACCATTTTTGTTGGACCTGAATGTTTCACCCCCTCTACCTATTTTTATAACAAGTAACAAAAAACATTAATCACAATTAATTATTCATGAATAATTAAGATCTCAAACTCTTGAACAACATGTGCTTAAAAATAATGTGTGACTATATTTTTGAAACGATCACGTGGTATATGCTTATAGTTTATTCACTAGCTAAACTTCAGTTATATAAATACGATAAAAAAATAATAGTGTCCAGTAATTATAGGTGAAATTAAATACCTGGCCATGAAGGAGCGATGCGACAGTAAGATACCAAGCAGTGTAAGTGGTCATTAATAAGCCAAGAAAAGACCAGATTCGGTAGTTGTGAAAAGATGGAATGAATACAGTTGTTGCACAACAAGCTCCGAATATATAAGTCCAAGTTCTTTTGTCCAAATTATTATTTATATAATATATATTACTGCAAAATTAAAATAAATTAATCAATCTCATTTTTATTTTTATTTTTAAAAAAAACAGAATATTCAGGGGGGCAGGTAGAAAATTTAAAATAAAACAAACCTTGCACAGGCTATAAGTTGAATTACAGATCCAAACAGAAGAAAAGTACAATTAAATGCCAAACCAACGTTCCTCCAATGTTTTCCAAGTAATCCATCAAGAACTTCAAACCACTATACAAATAAACAAAATCACATTAAAAAAAATTAATTATTACACATTAAATTAAAATACTATAGTTTTAATCAGAATGCCATGTGAAATTTAGAAGTATTGAGACAAAATATCTAGTATTAACCTATGTCTTGTCGGAGTGTCACCCCTTCGAAACTTGAAAAGTTCTTTTTTTTCGATTACGAAAAATTTTGCGTACGCTACTTTGATGTGAATTTTACCTGAATGACGTGGTTGCGGAAATCGACCTTTTCTCTTTCTTTTCTGGTTCTGTACTCAATGTAGAGAATGCTAATGAGATAAGCAGTCCAACTGCCTAGTAAACCGTAGAAGAGTTGAAATGAAACGCCAGAGAGCATTCCAAGTTGAGAAAATGAGTATGGTAGTGTTAATAACACTTGAGCTACCTGAAATTGAAAAAATGAAATTTTCAAAATTTACACACTTATACTTTACGAGAATATCGCAGAATAAGTACCTGATTAGAAGCACAGCTAAACCAAGCATCATAAGCAGAGCCACCATGCCAAAATAAATTAGAGAATTTGGATTTGATGTCATTATTATTATTAGGCTTTCCTTCACTCTCCATCTCAACATAATTTCCAACCATCACTGTTTCCACTACTTTGTCTGTGGATTCCATCTTCAACTAAAAAAAAATTTAAGTAGTTAAAACAGAGTTGAGTGTTTAGTAGGGAAAGCATAGTGGTGTATGTTATATTTATATTGAGTGAAATGAATGTTAAAACAGCTTTTTTTGAGTGGGCCTTGTCGACACATCCTTTTTTTTTTCCAACCTAATTGTCCTTTTAGTTTTTGTTTTTCAGTGGAAAAAAAAAGGGGTCGAAGAAAATGGGGGAATTGGTGTTACGTTCTTTGAAGGGAGAAAATTCGTGACTAAAATGTAGTTGTAACTTAAAAATTAAAAAAACGTACCATTGATTAAATGCTTATTAGTATCTAAATAAATACTCCTATATAGCGGTGAAATTGAAAAAATAATTAAAATATTCAAAATATGAGAAGTGAATACGTAAAAAATTTGTTGAATGTTTTTTTTTTTTAACGTCTTGTTTGAATGGTTATTTCTGATAATTTTATAATATATTATATTGTAGTTTATTATGTTAGTATGTGATATTATTTTTGATGAAATAAGACTTGGTAGTTGGTAAAACCATGCTTATAAGCTATTTCCTCACTCACTCACTTCATTTGTCCATTTTTTACTTATTTAATTTATTATCTTATATTTATTTTATCCTTATGAATTATTATTAAGAAATACTCTTCATTATCCGACATTTGAACTAATTATGTCAAGTTTATAAAAACGAAAGGAGTATAAAAAACTATGAATTGAGATAAACAACTTAGGATGTTTATGTGATTTTAACTTAAAAGCACTTTGCTTATAATTTTTTTTATTATTATATCTGTTCATTTTTAATTATTATGTTAGATTTTTTGAAAGTTAATTTGACTAATTTTTAAAGTTAAATTAGATTAAATTAATTTTATATGTTAAATATAAATTTAGATATTAGAAAATTATACAAAATATTATAAATTGTAATTTTTTTAATCTATAATATGATAAAAGATATATCTTAAAATATTAATAGAAACTTCTATAATTTGATTTTAAAAAAAGAAAATTATTTCAATTATAAGTGGACGGAGAAATGAAATGTTAAAATATTTAGTATTACCTCTTTGAAGTTACAAAGGGTGTGATTTTGGGGAAGTGTATAAAAATGTTGGTTTATAGCTTCCAAGTTGAAACAGTTCAAGTTTGCGAGCTTTGACGAATAGCCATGGTAATCGTGCCCAAAGCAATTGTTCCTATGATTAAATCTTTTAATTTAAGCAAATTATTTATTAGTTAAATTAAAATTATTGTCTTTTAGTGCAGATGCTAATGTAATTATGGGAGCGTGACTGGCTTCTTTGCACGAGTGGGTTTCTCTTCTTCCCATTGAGAAATATGCATAACATTTGATTAATTTAACTTAACCTATGCTTCGTATTAATTGTATTTTATGTGCCTACAATAGGAAATGATTTGCCTTAAATCACATTGTACTTATATTCTAATTCTGTCTTTATCTTATGTGATAATGACGTCAACATCAATGTCATTAAGGCCTCATTTATTTTTATTAAAATTAAGAGGTTTGAATTTGAATATACATCTGAATATTAAGATTCAAGTGTTTTGATCTGAATAAATATCTAAATATTAAGATGTGATTTATAAACCTGAACATTAAGTAATTAATGTTGTTTGTTTTCAATATCTAAACGTGAAAGCGAAATTGAATATTATACTAATAAATATTATAAAATTTTCATTTCAACAAAATATATTACTTTTTATTAAAAAAAATAATTTAAAAATTCTAATAATCATGATTTGAAGTACTGTTTTTTCATTCAAAACCTTGATAAATAACAATATACCAAAAATATTATTGCAACCATTGTTCTTGACTCAGGTCAATACAAGAAAATTATTAATATAAAAAAAATACTTGATAAGATTTATGAAAACTTACCTATTGGAAAAAAAATGGTGTTTAATTGATAAAAGAGAAAAAAAATTAGTTATGAGATAAAAAGACACGCTAAAAAAAAAGTTATGATTTATTGATTGATAAATTATCACGTGAGTTTGAATATTGGAAAGAGTCATACAGACCTCTTCAGACCCATTAAGAGGCTTTTTTAAAAAAAAAAAAACAAATAAACTTAATGAGTTGAATATGAATGATTTAGATTTAGATCTAAAAATTAAACATATTTAATGAGCTAAATCTGAATGATTAAAATTTAGACGTCCATCAAATACAAACAAATAAGACCTAAGACTAATAAGAGTATTAACCTTTTTCAAATTTTCTGGTTTTTTTTTGTCAGAAGTCAAATAACTTGAATTTTGACAAATACATAATTCGGAGAGGAAATATAATTTATAATATTTCATGTAAAAAAATAATATCTAAACATTAAATTATTTCATCTAATTTAACACCAAAAGTCTAATTAAGTTAGATCCTTAAAATCTAAATGTGACAATTATTTCAAGATAAAAGGAGTATCATTTTATCTTTCTTCGTTTCCTTTTTTTGTATTTTTATTCTTCTTTCAAATAATGAGATTATTTAGAATAAATGTCACATGACATTATAAGTACACAACCTAAGACAAAGTAGATAATATGTCGTAAATTCATTATAAATCGAATTACACCAACTCATGTCCATGTAGTTCACAAAGTTCATGTAGAAGAACGAGGAAAATAGTAGTAGTAATAAAGAGAACGACCACACCAAACAAGAGGATGGATTGCTCCTTTCTTTGATTAAATGTACGATTTTAAGTTTTGAATTTGAAAAATCTATAGTTGAAGTAGTAACAGCGATAAAATTTTAAATAAGGGATTTAAAATTTATAGAAATAGATACACATACTAATTGAAGTGGGTTCGATATTTACTATATACACATAAAATATTATTTTAATCATATATAAATAATATAATTTTTCGTCGAACAGAATTCGAATAAACCCCTTTTACCTTGATGGCTCCGCCCCTTAGTTGGAGTGCTTTACTGAATCCAATGCAATATAAATTTATATACATCAACATTTAATATGAATATTGAACATCGAACAAAAAAAATTGAAAACGAAAGAATTATAACAAAATAGACCGTATGATTATTGGCAAAGGGGCGTGGTCGCTTTATAGCAAGAAGAAGAAGAGAAAAAAGCTGCTTTTATCACATGGCTTTGGGAGGAAAATTACTTTATTGTCTCGAGAATTTCATTCAATCCATTGCGTCTTCCAATTTACCATCTTCTATATTGCAATACACATTTTGAAACATAGCATATAAATTCATATTTTTTACTCTTTTTGTTCATAAATATTTGATAGATATACTAAATATAGATATCTAAGATTAATTGTTAATTTAAATAATTAATTATATTTTTTCAATTATATTCTTAATAATAACTCCATTTTGTTCAATTGAAAAGTTATATAAATTTTTGATATTCTTACTATAATATGATTATATTAGTCAAATTACAACTTGTATTAAATTTTTTCGTGAAAAGAATACATGACCTTATTCTAAAAACAATTGTGAACGGAAAGAGTAAGTTATAACTTCATTCGTCGCAATTTACTTGACTATCTTTTAGTATTTCAATAAAAATGTTTCTTTGATGGAACTTTCATGTTGTGTTATTCATATTTTAGATGTTAAATTTTATGCAAGAAGCTGCTAAGTATCTCAATTACTTAAGAAAATGAATTGTTATATTTCTATATGCTAATTTTCACTTCGAGAGCTAATTTTTAATAATTTTTTTCTTGAACTTCTCTTATACTATTTTTTGCAAATACGATTACATATTTTATGTACCAATTACCCATTAAAAAACCTACGTTTTCTTAACACTATAGTCTTCACACATTTTAGAGACATAAGGACAAACTTATTCTTTGAGAACTGTAAGATCATGTGCCTTTGAAACTGCGCTGTATCTTGTAAATTTCTCCCATCTCCTTTTTCCATCAATTTATTCATATGTTATACTAATTTCTTATTTTGCTAAACATGCTTCTGAATTTGTACCAAACGCAATATAATCAGAAGTATTGAGTTCAAATTCTATAAAATACAAATTGTCAAGAATACTACTTTTTGAAAGATTTTTTTTAACATAAATTTAACTTAAATTTAATCAAATGTACTAAACAGTTAGTTAGGAACCAAGAAAATGAAAGGCAAACACAAAAGCCTCAAAAACCAAGACAAGAAGAAAGAATAAAAGGACAAATGCTTTTATCATAAAAATTGAAACAGCAAAAAGTGTTAAAAAGTAAGAAAAATTCATCCTTCCCTCAGAAAAGTTAGGGGGACTAAATAGAGCATACTGATTTTGCTAGTGCAAGACAAAAAGAAAATTCACAAAAGAAAAAGTTCTTTAAATTCATATTTATTTAACCAGCATTTTTATTTTTTACTTTTATTTTAAAAGGCAAAGATGTTATTTTTTTTAATACTATTCAGTCCCCAAGGGCCAAGAACCTTTAATTATATGTGTCTTCTGCTTTTTACAGAGGTCTTTTTCGAATTTGAATGTGTCACCTAGAGTTATCATTGATAATTTGCAATGTGATGATGTTAAAACATCATGAGGTCAGGTTTCTTTTTAAATATATATATATATATATATATATATATAATTTTTATGATGTATTTCAATTGTAAATACTAGTTGACGAGATTTATGTTTTTTCTTTGTTTTAACAGTTCTTTCTACAACATATCACAATTTAATTAATTGATTGTCTATATTCCAACGGTTCTAGACATGGGTAAAAGTAGTTCAGATCAAGTTAATATCACAACTTTATTCACCATATAACACCGATGAAAGTAATTGTACTTTACCTACTGTAATAGCAAATTAACAAATACACAGTTTTGTCACGTTTATAATAGTTGAACTTAACCACATGATAATTGTGAAATCACACAAATTTATTCGTCGCAACTGTGATCAGTAGCGAATCTTGGATTTTTATTAAGGGATTTAAAATTTGAAGAAGTAAATTACGAACTAATCGACTAATCATTTTTCTAGTAGAAAAAAGTTTAGGACTCTATAAATAGAGAGACATGTTCCTTTTAACTTAATCAGCATTCACAATATAGTCTTAAAGGGCTTTGAGAGTTTTGGTTAGGGGGAGAATTTGTGGGTCACAAGCTTGATACGTTATCACTTGTGTGAACCTCCTATTTATTCCGAGTGAATTGATTGAGGTTGTTTCTCTCTGTATTTTGTACTCTCTTATTTATAGTGAATTGCTTATCTCCTTTATGGACGTAGGTCGATTGACCGAACCATGTTAAATCTTTGTGTCTTTTGGTATATTTCTCATTTGTCTTTTTACTCGTGATCTTTCGAGGTTTACTTTGTTACTTTCGCATTTACACCTACTTATTTTTGATCCCGATAATGTTAACCATCCTTTTAACTCTATGCTAGCTGGCTATAGATTCCATCGATATCTAGAAAAATGTTATGACTTCACTGTCCTGGCTAGTAGAGTTAAATTATTTTGACATAAAAAAATTATTGTTATAGTGACAATACTGAATTTAGGTCAATGAAACTGGGATTGGAATAATTAGTATGAGTAAATATATAAAGTGATGAAGTGCTAACATATTGATGTTAGCTGTTGGATAAAAGAGTGATAATTTTATTTTTGTCACGCTTTACAGACATGATATGACATATATAATATTCATGGGACCAAAAACATTCTCTGACTATTTTTGTCCTACTTTCCTTCCTTTGACTGCTAAATTGTTCATTCCCTTTTGTCTTAATTTCTAGCACAACAATTTTACACTATACTTCATCTTACTGCTCCTCTTAGTTATATTTGAAAACTTGGCGAACATTTGTATGTATATATATTGATTGACGAGCAAAAAAAAAATACATAAGTTTATGCTAATTTGAGTAATTGTGGTGTAAGCAAGATTAATTAACTAATGTCATGTGATGGATGCACGTCATTTGTACGTAGAAGCCAACCTCATAGTATATTATGTTTCCTTAACTATGTTGTTAGTAGTTTTGACATGACAACCTATCATCCACCCCTATAGTTTTCCCGACATTGACATTAAGAGAATATTATAACTAGTAGTCGTATACGAAGGTAATCTAGCACTCACGCATTGAATTCACATGAATTCAATAACTTTTATTTGTCTGTGTTGAAAAACATCAAATTCAAAATCTGCCAGTAGTTATATAAGTTTGGTCTCAGGATTAACCAATAGTTATTGGCGCTAGCTAGCCATTGAATCATGAAGTGAAGCATTATGTTTCTTTAGTCGTAACTCGAAATTGTATATTTGTATTTTGTGTCTACTACGATTGTTAGATACATTTTGTATCTTGAAAAAGCTTGAGAAGATCTAAGTTGACAGACAAAAATGATAACCTAAGTTGACCTTTAATAAGGAGAGACAAAATCAGCTATGCCAATCTATGTGGGCTCATTTTTCAATTAATGGATTAGACAACTTATGATTGAGTACAAGAAAATGGGTATTTATGCACGCTAGGGCCAATGTATATGATGATCAACAGTTATTTCAAAATTATGCCTTTTAAGCATTCGTTAGTAAGCACAATGATACATAACAAAAGGTCCATTAATACACTTCTAGAGACTTAGATTTGGCACAAAAGTGCATTACAATGCCGTTAATTAGTGTTTTGAAATGATTATATCTTTGTAATGGGGGTCAATCTTTATCCTTATTTGTTGAATTACCAAACTGTATGGGCCTCTCATGAATAATGCACTTTTTTAGTATGACAAACAACTAATGAACAATAGCCAAATGAACTACATTAATGATTAAAAAAGTACATTGTATCTATAAAAGTAGGAGTAGGTAATACTACGTATTATATTTGGCTATTATGTACTTACTTGTTAATCATTAAAACATTTTATAAAACAAGCATTTTAAAATTTTGTTTAAGAATGAGATGAGTGGACTCCTTATAAGACTTCGGCAATCCTCCTACCGCTTTTGGGTGTGAGTTAGGCCTAAAACCTAATTTCACATGGTATCAGAGCGGGGCCTGTCTCATCAGATGTTGGGGTCCCTAAAATTAAAATTGTCCACGCACCAGTTGCTAAGTACTGGGCGTGAGGTGGATATTAAGGAATGAGATGGGTGAACTCCTTTTAAGGCTTGGGCAGTCCTCCCCTTTGAGCTAGCTTTTGGGTATAAGTTAGACCTAAGATCTAAATTCACAAAATTTGTAAATGAATTCTAATGTCTATATGTTGCAGGGTGAATCTGAGAGTTTAGCTATCTCATAGAGGGTCAGTAGCAGAGTTATGCTACTGTGTTTCACATATCTAATACTATCATCACACTATGAGTTATGATACACTTGTATAATTCAGGAAGATTTCTGTTATTCCAAGATCTTTAAGTAAGATCGGAAGATGAAACTAGACGAGAGAAAGAATATTTTGGATAAAATAACTTGGCTATAGAAGAAGACTGTTAGATTTGAGTTGTTCTTAGGTTGCTCACAAATGACTATGGTCGTCCCTATTTATGCTTGTGTAGGGATGTTTTTAGATGTTATTCTAAATAGATCTACAAGAAAAATCTAGATGACCTTATCTTCTAACTATCTATTCAGAATCTAGATTATTCTATACTTTACAGTAAATATCTAATTATCTAGAACATTTAGATTCTTTTTTAATATAAATATCAAAAATATTTACTCTCCAAAATTTACAAAATTTCACTAAATATCTAAGATATTTGTTATAGCTCCAAAAAATCTAGTTTAATTTTTCACATAATATATATGAACCAACAGATATAATTTTGCATTGCTCCTGTGGGAAGTAGCTAGACTTAAGCCTCTTAAAGAATCTAGGGGCTCATGAGATGGATTAAGCCTCAAAGGGACTTTCTCTTTTGATGGGCTATAGGGCCTAGGCCCATTTAATACTCGAGACATTTTGGGCTGATCGTAGAAGGGGAGACAGGAGAATATAAGGTCATTTTTATAAAAAAAAATTCTATTAAATAATAAACTATTCATTCAAATTAAATGTTATATCTTTAGTTTTATTTATTTGTAATTTATAGTAAACAGTTCATGTTTTTTATAATTCCATTTCTATATCAAAATATACAAATACAAGACCTATTTCTATATCAAAATATACAAATGCAAGATCTATTTATAAACCAAAATATACAAATGCAGGACCATTTGCATATCGAAATATGCAAATGCAAAATCCATTTGTATATCAAAATATACAATCCGAGAGCCATTTGTATATCAAAAATATACATAGACTCAAATATGTATTTTTTTTATGTATATGTATATCTAAATATACAGATTAATAGTCATAACAAATGTAAAGTTTGTTATAGAACACAATTATACTAACT